>NW_020171990.1:2868722-2931737 GCF_003031525.2 Neophocaena asiaeorientalis asiaeorientalis
CTATACACATATATATATATACATATTCAAGACAAATACATATGTATATGTACATATGTATATGCTATTTTATTACTTATCCTCTTGTGGTATGAATATTTCTGAAGGGTCAATGTTATTGAAACACACACAAAAATTTTTCCTTAAATTCATAGTATAAACTATATGTGTGGGAATATATTAGAATTCATATATTACCATGCATTTTTGGCTTGTTAGGAAACAATATATATGGCTCCTATAATGTTAAAATTACTAAAATTATTTTTGACTTCTGAAAGTCAAAAATCACTTAAGGTAACACACATCACAATATTATCAACACATTTTAATTTGAACTTCTAATTATAACATCATTAATCATGATATTCAAATATACCCATCAAATTTGACTGCTGGTAATTTGGCCATTTCCAAAAGTCAAATTCATTCTCAAGGGACTAAGTTTTGTGCCTATTTAACAAGAGTAAACATTAAAGCTCTCTTATTAATCACTGACTTCTCCCTACTCCCTTAGCTTTTCCAAATGTAACTCTAAACAACACCCTCATTTTTGTTAAATAGTACCTTCAGTTAGTCCATCTTGACTGGTTCCATTTTTTTTCTACTTATAATCATCTTTAATCATCTCTCACCCAGAAATGACTAACCATATTCATGCCTCTCCTCAAGATACCATTTTTTCCCCTTGCTAACCAGATTCTTGAGAAATTAGTATCCACTGCCTCCACTTTATTCTTGCCTTAGGTCCTTCACAACAGTCTGACCTTGGTCACCATTACACTTGTGAAATTGCTCTCACCAAAATTACCAGTTATCTAGAGCTGAATTGAAGGTGATCCTCTCATATTTCATTCTATGTTTACTTTCTGACGCATTTCGTCTTTTGTTTAAAAATTTCTCTTTCTAATCATTATCCTTTAAGCTTTTATTTTTTTTTTAGAAATTTATTTATTTATTTAATTTATTTTGGCTGTTAGGTCTTCATTGCTGCGCGTGGGCTTTCTCTAGTTGTGGTGGCTTCTCTTGTTGTACAGCACGGGCTCTAGAGCACAGACTCAGTAGGTGTGGTGTACGGGCCCAGCTGCCCTGCGGCATGTGGGATCTTCCCGGACTAGGACTCAAACCCGTGTCCCCTGCATTGGCAGGCAGATTCTTAACCACTGTGCCTCCAGGGAAGCCCACATTTAGTCTTTTGACTAAATTCTTTGGAGTCAGAGAGTCTCTGTGCAAAAACCACTTGTATTATTACTTGTGCATACATTTTTGTCCTTTAATTTTTTGGATTCTCATTGTCCTAATATGTAGGTAGTGAGACCTACTCCGTGGTTGGTTTGAGTAATTAAATAGATAATATATAGAAAGAATATAGTATCTGACACACATCAAACACTCAAGAAATGTTAACTATCCTTCCTTTCTAAAGTGTGTCTATATTTGACTCCTTTCACTTTATTTTTCTTTTCACCCAATATTTGTATTTTATTTCTTATGTGTAATTCAAATATAGATGAACATCAGCCAGAGACCATCAGGAGCGCAGTTGTTTTCAGCAAAGTTAGATTCTCTACTTCCTATAGCAAGGGAGATTATTTAATATAAATGTGGGCTGTCTTTAATAGCAGGTAACAGAAAGAGTACTTCGGTTTTGTGCTAGAGTTAGGTATAGGAGAGTCTTGAAAGGGATGTTTCAGATTTTGCAAACAGCAAAGTCAGTGGACTTACCTTTAAAGTTGTAGTTCTAAACAAAGGAAACCAAAATGAGAACAAACAGAAGCTATTTATTCAAAGGTGGTTATAACAAAGGAGTTGGCCACAATCACTTGAGTTTTAGAGGCTCATGGGTAGGCACAGAAATGGGAAAGCATTCTTTTCTTTTTATACTGCAAAAAAAAGGGAAGTTTTCAAATATTATCTAATCGGAGGCTGTTTGCATGGGGAAGCTGGAGGCAGGTGACTAGAAGTGGAACATTTATGTGATTGGTTTGGGGACCACTTTTGGTTTTATCTGGTTGGGCCTCAGAAGTGGGGACAAAAATTGGCGAAGTTGACAGTTATTGATGGTTTTGGACTGATTGCTGCAGAGGTTGTGTCTTGGCTTCCTGGTCAGGCTGCTGTGGAAATTGTGGGGTAGAGCTTTGTTGTCATTTATGGCTGACCAGTGTCCATGTTTATATTCAGTCTCTCAGAACCCATGAATTTGTGCTGAGCAAGTTTTAGGTCAATTTCTCTATAATCATCTTGGACCATATGGCTCTGGATGAACTGCTGTTTAGAAAAAAAATGATTCAGATATTTTGTAAAGAACATGATGGCTTTGGTTTGATTTAGTTTCCTGTTTTGAGAGTCATGGTTTATTGGACAAGCTGTGTTTTATTTTTCAATTTGCAGTTCTTCCCTAACAGTTTAGCAGCCAGCAGGTCAGGTTTTCACTTATCAAAAATACAAATAATATATATTCACCCTGATATTTCAAAAGCATCTCAAAACAAGTGGCTAAGCTGTCCACCTATACCTATAAACTATTTTTACTTATATTTAATTACCAAGTGACTGTTCCTTTTGTTTCCTCATTTTTGTTTGTACTGATGTAGTCTAGGTTTTAGCTATCTCCTGAATGGACAATTGTAATACACCCCTAACTGGTGTATCTAATTCCAATCTTTCCTATGTCCAATCTATCTACCCCCAAGATACTAAAGTTTTATTTCTAAAGCATAGAATTTGCTTTAAAATATAAAGTTAATTCTGTATTTAATACACAATAAATCCCAAACATGATAGGCTTCATATCCTGGTTCAGCCCACTTTTCCACAGCCTTTCCCTTTCTCTGCCATATCTATATCCCTAAGGCCCCAAATATTTCCTGAGTTTGACAAATGCTTTTACAACATTGTTCACTTATTGCTTTTCCTCCTTTGTCTTGCCTGTGATTTCATTTTTATCTAAACCTTCAAGGTAGGTCCATCCAGACTAATATAATTTCACCAGCCTTCTCAGACAAACTTAACTGCTTCTTCCTCTGTGTCCCTATAGCCCTCTGTCTTAGAATCTCCATAGCATTCCAATCACATTGTCATAATCTGGGGTCATGATTTATTAGGTGCCCCTTCATCAGTTTATCATCCCCATTATACAGATGAGGAAACTTAGTGAGTTAAGAACTTTTGCACCATCTTGAATATTTAGTTTTCCATATATAAACTTGCTTACTTTACTGCCTTCAAAGCCTATTATATTTACTAGTAATCCACCTTGTTCCTCCTGCATCATAATTAGAAGTGTAAGCATGTTTCTCTTTTTCACCATTGTATCAGCTCCTCCAAGGCAGAAGTCAGGTATAATTCATTTTTAAATTCCCTGTGTAATGCATTGTCTCTCCTATACATAACACAGGGCAAAAATTGAATGAATGTGGCAAAACTTCTAAATTTCTAATGGCATTTCAGAAATACCTTTAGAAATTAAAAATTTATCTCAAATATTTCCCCTTGTAGGCTAAAATTTTCTCATCATAATATATAACCATGATTGAAAAAGTAAATTTCATAAAATATTAAACTGAACTTTAATTTTTGGTAAAAATTAAGAAATTAATCTATTTGTTGAATTAATTTCTTCTCTTTTTTCCTCTAGTTAAAAACATTGTAGATGTATCAGAACTACATACTATTTACATACCATATCACTTATATAATATTTACATATACATTGTTTAATGCTTACTATTTACATACATACCAAATGCATAATCTTTTATTGGTTATGCATTGGTTATGCATTATGGAGACATAACGCAATATTTATTTGTCAGTTATTATTTTAACCATCTTCAAAAAGTTTTAGATCGGGCATAGCTAAGGGAAAAAATATTTGGGGACAAATAGATGTTGAAATTACATAGCTAAAAAGAAGAAATATAAGATTTTGTAGTTATCTTCTTGAGTCACAATTCCTTTGCTAACATGTTGTCAAGCAAAAAATGAACCTGACTTTCTTTGAAAGGGTTATCAGAAGAGTGGGAGAGACAATTGTTATGGGGGAGACCAAGTATTGACATAGGTAGAATGCTCTTAACCTTCTCTCTTTTTCAGAATCACAAGGCTCATGTAAAATTCAACACAGCCAGGATTCTCTTATATCACAGTTTATGCTATATCATCTATTTATCCCAAACTGACCTGACTGTGGAAAATGTTTTGAGGAGGCCAGACTCTGATACAAACCCAGCTCTCCTACACACCCGTAGCCCAAGCTGGATGTTATCAATCACCTGGGAAGAAGACTTCAGAGAGATGGTGTGAAATAACTTTTCATGCTAAGGCTATTCTATTGGTCTCCTCCCTGTCTGCTTTTCAATATCTTGCCTTACTTATTGCAAAAAGCAAAAAACTCAGTGGCCACAGTGCTCTCAGATATTCTTTTCTATGTTTAACTTAAAAATAATTGTTTCTTTAGAAATAGCATATATCCATCCCATGTAGAAAATCAGGGAAGTACATAAAAATAAAAGAATTGAAAATTACTCATAATCATATTACCAACAAATAACTACTGTTAACGTGTGTGCATCACATACATATTTATATACTTGAGATAATGCCATTAGAAAATTTGTATCTACTTTTCTATATTTCACATTTTATCATATATATAAAATTATTAAAAAAATAATTTTAACTTTTGTATAATATTCTATGTAATAATCCCATATATTGTTATATCATATTTAATGAAATATTATCATGTATTTAGGATATTTGATTCTTTATTTCCTAATTTCCTAGTAAGGTAAATAAGACTGAATAAAAATAATAGTGCATAAATATTTGGCTGAATCTGATTACCTCTTAAAGTTATATTCATGTTACTATAATTACTGGCATAAAGAATATGAACATGTTAAAATATTTATTTCTGAGTTGCCTTCCAAAAAGAATCATTGAAGTATACTATTTCACCACATTTTGTAATAGATGTATATATTCAAATTTTCACAAATTAAAAAAAAAATAATGGTTAAATAATATTTCATTATTTAATGTACATTTACTGATAATGTTGGACAGAATATTATCACCTTATTTAATTTGCATTTACTAATAATGTTAAACATCTTTTTTTTCTTTCATTTTGAATTGGTGTGGTTCCTTTTCTATAGGAAATCTTATTATATTTCTTTCAAGCATACATGAGCTTTCCACAATTTTTGTCTCCTCCTTAGTCAATAATATTTAGTCCTTCATGAACCCATTTATAGTTTTAAAATAGGCCCTGTTTTTCCTGTCTCTAGGTAGATTTGACTTTCTCTAGTCCCCCAACCTCCATTTTGTAATTCATGTATTAAAAGGTCAGAAAGAAGGGTTCAAAATACCCGGGCTTCCTAGTGCTCCTTTTAAAGCATTGTTCTTGCAATGATGACAATGAGGACAACTCTTACGTATCATTCCTGTAGTCCATGAATATCAAGGTTACTATTCCATTTCTATCTTTTTGTCTTTGCTTATATCTTACCACCTACCTGGAAGAACCTTGCCATTACCATTTTGTCTTCTGGAAAAATTCGACTTTATCTTTCAGCATAAATTAAAATGCAATTTACCATACGACGTCTCTATAAATTTCTTCAATCCAGAGTAAATACCTCTTCTGTGTTTTCATAATTGTTTCTATTGCTTAGAACAGTGACTATCAGAGAATAGATGTTAATGATTTTTTGAATGGATTGATTTATATAAAACATGTTATAACCTTCTTTTGTAGTTGTGTTCTTTGTAATTGTATGTATTCATAGCACATAACATATACATGAACCTTTTTTGTTCTAGATTGTGAGTTTATTAAACATAAGGACCAGCTTTTGTTTGGTTTTGTTTTGTTTTCTTCATATAATGAATGTGTTAAATGTTTCTGGAGAAAAGAACTTAGCAAATACAAAGACGAACGTGATAAACCTGTGACACAGGTTAGCTAATGTGGGAATTAGTTACTCAAGATCATCAGAGGATCATGAAAGAATTGACAAATCCAGCCAGAATATTTGAAACCAGAGGTAAGGAGGGACAAAAATAAAGTCATTCTTGATTGGTTTAAAACTGGATTTGTAGTTGGCTCTCAGCAATCAACAGGAAAATTAGAACAAAAGGTTAGCAAGTAACATGGTAACATTATTCTAATTTGTACCTTATTCAAATATTTTTTTCAAATTCTCCACTACATTTTGAAGTAGCTAGCATCAGTCCACTGACAATCTACCAACTGTTTTTAAAGGGCCTTTTATCTGAAAATGTATGGACACAGGATGTATAGATGTTTGGACTGTTTTAAGATCTGATTTAGATAGTTTTATGTAAGATTAGATTAGGTGTAGAAATCCTGACAGAAAATAAATCTAATTAAATGACAGATACGTGATCAGAGATAATTCTTTACAAAACAGTAAATGTTCAAAAGTGCTCCAGATAATTGATCAATGCAGAGTGATGTTCTGAATATTCAGAATAATACATTGTACTTTGGCTTCTCATTGTCTAAAAATGATCAAAATATTCAGGTAAGGCTTGGTGTGCACACCAGTTGACACCATGCATTTCCATTTTGAGCTACATTTTGCAATGAAATGCTAGATAGCAGTTGGATATAATTTTTCCATAATGAAAATAACAAAAAGTCTTCCGTGTTAGCACATAACAAACAATATTCATATCAAAATGAACCTATTTAATAAAAAGTGTAGCTGGTTTTATACACTTTTATAGCAGTTTGATCATATTTTAGCATAAACAGCACTGAAATAAATCTAGTATATGTCTCAACAGAAAGTGTTAAAGCTGAATAAAAAATTGCACAAATCTAGATTTCTCATGCATAGTTTTTAAAATGATGTTCAAAATTATACAGAACTATGCTGCTTAGGCATTTATTTAGTGAATCAGAGTGAATGATAGTGCATTCTTATAAACAAACAGGCATATAGAAACAGTAAAGTAGAAAGGAGGATTCAGAGAATTGCATTATGCTAATCCTAAGAAACTAATTCTTGTGATGTAGTACAAGAACAGTCTACATCCCATTCACTTCAAATAAGAAAATATACTGCAGAGACCATTCAGAAATTACTGTTATTTCAGAGTACATTCAGCAAATCAATATAATACGTGTTCACTCTTTTGGCAATGTGGGCTGTATGGGTGCTGTCAGAGTTCTAAAACTCTACCAATTCATCTAGAAGAGAAGGCAATTGATTTAAAAAAAATAAATAAATGTATAACTGAGGACTCATAGTCTCACGCATAGGAGAGTAAACAGAGGAGCATGCATAGGTACAGTACTTTGAATTTTATACAGCTTTGTTATTCAACTAAATTTTAAATGTCAGTCTTATGTGCTATGTTTAATGGACAGTACAACACAAAAATAGTTAATAAGTATTAATTTTGTTAAACGGAACATGTTATTAATTAAGTTTTCCTTTGAAGAAATTTATAATGTCTGATTTTAAATGTGTTGTGATTATATTTTTATGGGACCACCATGATGATTTGGTGGCATAATTTAAGTGGGTGAATATTTTATTTATTTGATAATTAACTTATCATTCCTCATTCAAAGTAATACCAAATAGGAAATTTTATGTTTGGTATAAATGATATTGATTGTCTAAGATGCATGCTAATCTAAGATAATAAAAAATGTGCAAATCTTGTTGTTTGTAACAGAAAGACCAATTGACAATTTTTATTAAATTGCTTTAAAAAACCAATATGTTTTATTTGAAGAGGACTTTATGTCAAAAATATATAAAACGTATTGAGTAAAGTCAAGTACAAGACTCAGTCATCAAATGAGGTTTACACTTTTATAATTCCTTTTCCAAATAGCTTTCAGAATTGCATTAGAAGCTAGGTTCAAACTCAATTTTGAGTCTGGAATATTCTAATCATTTGGATGGGGGAAATTTTGCAAACATGTTGTTTTTGATCCAAATTTTTTCATTAGGGTGGTATTATGAAAGGGGATCTCTTGTTCTAAGGTGACTTTATTCATATAGAGTGCTGAATAAGATATCCTATAGCACCAGATGCCTGTATTTAAACCATACTTCATCTAATCCTGTATAAGTGACCTTGACATAGTTAAAAAGCCTAACAATACATCAGTATATTCATCTTTAAATGCAGGGTAATAATAGAAACTTTTTAATAGAGTTCATCAATGTGTAATTTTCAAAAGCTTTGTAAAGCATTCCTCTCATACAAATATAAAATGAACATCTGTCAGAGTTGATATTTAATTTACTATTTAATAAAGGAGACAGTAACATGTTATGAACAGTTTAGAGAGCATTTAAATATATACATAGAAATAAAGATAGATATGAAATTTGATAGACTGCTGAGTAAACTACAAAACTGGCCAATATACAACAAATCCACAAACCATAATATTTGGGATTATCTCTTCTACTGGGTAGGAATTATTTATATCTCTACCAGGAAAAATTCTATAAGTTTACCACTGCCCCTAGAGGGTTGGTAATCACCAGTAAATGAACCCAGCACTGTGTTAGAAGAATACCTGGTAATCTCTTTATTTATATCCAAGTTGTGGATATTTTTGATCTGACAGTTTTCTCCTGTTGTGATCAGAATCTCCAAAGATTATCCTTGATCACAAAAAAGCTGTTCTTATTAGATTTAGACTGATTATTTGAATAGATAAAGCAAGAACGTTACTTAATTCAATAAGCCTTCTTCAGATCTGAAAATCAGACTTGAATAGTTTGGGCAACTAATAATGTCAACTAATTAACCTCTTTGTATAAAGTTTCAAAAGAAATCCTAGATTGACTCCTCAAATTATATGATTTTTTCTTTATTGGTGAGGCTGAAGTTCCAAGCCCAAGACACACTCTCCATCGGATTTCAACTGTTATATTTATATATTTGGGTAGATTTCTTTTGAGTTGAAATTATCTAAGATTCGTTAAGGTCCTTAGATTACTAGGTACTGAATTTCTTACTGAGAAAATTCACCTGTGAATTTTTAAACTGTGGTACTTACTTGATAATCCAGGTAACAAGTCAGATTTCTTGGAAGAATAATATAGAATTTGGCTCCAAATATTGTCAATCCCTATTCCTTAATATGTGCTTGTCATACCTGATTAGATGAGATTCCTCTCAAATGTAACACTCTAAGTATAGCCTTGGTTGCACTATTGATTTGTCCAATTATATCCTGGTAAGACAGAGGACAGATCTGTACTGCATTTACTTTTATAAGAAGGCTCAGCAAAAATATTTGGTTTTGATTTTTGAAGGGACAGTGAGAACCAGATGTTATCTTAGAATTGTTCATTTCAGCTTAGAAAAGCATAACCTACTAAATAGTGGGTTAGAGACAGCTTAAAAAGAAAGAGAAAGAGCTTCCTCATATACCCATATAAAATAGAACATCAAAAATAATGCTAACAGTATTCCAGGACTCCCACGTGAAACAATTAAGAGTTCAGACAACATTTTTCCAAACATAGATTTTAGAATTTGAATGATTGGCAGCTCAGGATATTGATCCCTGAGTAAGGAACTACAAAAATGATGAGCCCTATGAATGTTCTAGCTTATTCCTGGGACAAGTGAGTTCCCAGGATGTGGAAAGATGTGACTACATCTTTCCAGAGTGATGTGATTGCTGCCTGCGAGAAGCTCCTGAGCCAAGGAATGGGTGTAACCTTTAGAAGCTGAGAAATTCAAGTTAACAACATTTTCCTTAGAGCCCTTGATAGGCATGCTGCCCTGCTGACATCTTTACTTTAGCCAAATGAGACCTTATTTGGACTTCTGACTTCCAATATCATGAGGCAATAAATTTGGGGTGTTTTTAAGCCACTAAGTTTGTGGTAATTTGTTACAGCAGTAATAAAAAAACTAATATAAGACTTATAGATCAAGGTAAATAATATTCCCTCACCTCTCATATCTTTTATAACTTGGTATACTTCCTCAAGTTTTGTCTTTCATTATATGCTCTCATATATTCTGAGACAACTATATCTACACTTTAGAACAAAACTATTTACTTTACCCTTGAAAAAATTAAAATTCTTCCTATTATCTTGCATGCCTGGTTCTTTTTCTTTGTCACTATTGCTGAGTATACTCTAAACTACCCATGTGAATAACTTTTAATCAAAGAAGCTGACTCCTAATTGACAGATAAAACTGGGAAGTAAAAAGCTCCAAACTGTTCCACAATCAAACATTATAGCAGGTTAGCTAAACTTTAAAATGCACATCACACAAATTTCTATAGTCAACACACATCTCCTTTACACCTTTTTAAGTGGTAATTAACTCAACTTAATAATGAATTATTATTATATCATGAATTAGCTCAATTTAATGATCCAAACCTTTAAGTTACCGAAATATCTTGGAAATAGTTTGAGTTGAAAAAGGAAAAAAAATATAGTGATGTAAAAACTTCTACTGTCATTATTATGCTGTTATAATTTATGTTAGTTTACTTGATCATATAACCAGTATAAGAAGTAAGAAGTTCAGATTAAACTAGCCTCTTCATTTAAAACAAACAGAACACAAATTTATTAAAGATAATCAAGCAAATAAATAAAATGTACGTGTTCATTATCCTCAAGAAAAAGATATATAGCTGTTTAATATTTTTAAAAACAGAAAATAATTACAATAGTCTAAAGACTTAACTATGAATGTAGACTCTGAAAATGTTTCTAAGCTAGCAGTTTCTCTAAGGATTGTTTTTTCTTAAAATTTTGTAAATTAAAAGTATTAAGATTTAGTATTTGTTTTATTCTCAGAGAATCTTGGAATATTCTATTTACTTAAGCATTTACTAATACCTATACATCAATAAAGTATCTTTTATGTAAGAGATGTTAGAGTAGGAAATAATCTCATGCTTACATAAAAAGGAAAATCTTTTCTCAAGTATAAACACACAGACTCACAGACACAAGGAGTTTATATTTTTGGTTCTACAATATCATCCACAGTTGAAAAACAAACAGAAACACAATTACTGTCTATTCCAGATCTCAATGGCTGCTTTCTTTCCTGGTGTACAGAAAACTATTAATTGATTTGAGCTCATAAATAAACAGACAAACAAAAAAGACTAACAAACTTGATTCTCTATCATCTCTCACTCAACAGAGAATTGTTCTCAATCATTTGTTTACAGAGATCACCAATGTTCATATCATTAAACTAAACCCTGCTAAACTAAATTTCTGCCATCGATGAGAAATAAATTATTAACCATGTGCATCAAAAAACAAAATCAGTAAATATCCTATAATAAATCATAATAGAAAAGAAATACACAAGTAAGAAACCCAAAAGCAGGGGAGGGGGAGGGGCAAAATTCCAGTTCTGTTACTTTTTAACATTCTCTCTAGCTCTCTGTGAGCCAAGAAAGAAAGAAAGGAAGGTAGAGAGAGAAGGAAGGAAGGAAGGAAGGAAGGAAGGAAGGAAGGAAAGAAGGAAGGAAGAAAATAAAACCAAAATGGGCTAAACAGCCCATGAAGCACCTGTTAGGAAACAATTCTTCATGCTTGTCTCAAAGTTCTCCAAAGGCAACAGCTTCTTGTCTAGACTAATACTTCATGATGTTTATAGAGCCAATGACATTGCAAGTTAGAGTGTGTTACTCACTCCAGGTCCAAGAACAGATTTGTTTACAGTAAAGAATAAGGAAGATAATATCACCCTCCAGGTTAAAGTTTGGACAGGTTTGCTAGGAGCCACTTTAAAAGATTAGAGTTATCCAAAACTGTGGCTCCTCAGCCGTGTTTCAAATGTACAGTGTATGCAGAATTCACCTGGGACCATCTCTTCACCATCCTACAGACATGGGGGTGCAAAGGGAGCCTATGAGAACAGGAATTTGTGTTGCCTTCTGTGTTGTAATAAAGTCCTTTGCTCTGTCCCAGGAGTCTCATATCTTCTGCCAGTTTCAATGAAACTGTGGCCAGCTAAACTGTTAACTTGTAGGTTAAAAGCTTATTCCCTAAGCAGTTCTTGACAAGGACATTTCTTTAACCATGCAGTTTCTTTGAATCTTTTAGGGAAGACTACTTGGTCATCTTCCCAGATGATTTCCAAAACTCTTAAAGCATAAGTTTCAAAAGTATGACTCTCCTACCAATATAAAATGAACATGTGTCAAAGATTTTCTTTAAATCATTAACTACTGTAATAAGGTAACAGGTAAATTATTGTGACTCCTTTAAAGAGCACTTGAGAAGCTAGATTACTTATAGAAATATAAGAGTGCTGGGTTGGATACAAAAGTTGTTAATGTTCAATTGGAATAGAAACTATAACTTTTGGCCCTCTACCAGAACAAAATAGTCAAGACAAACCCAGCCACAAAAAATTTGTAAAATAGTCCAAAGAAAATTGTTCAGTTTCAGTGCTACACCAAAAGATCACTCAGTAATATTTTACTTATTTCCAGGTCTCAGATGATGTTTCCTACTTATGGTTGGAAAGATTATATAGGTTAATAGATTTAAGTCTCTTAGAACATATTTAAATGCCATATAATATATATATATATAACACTGCACCAACAGGGAAGCCCTTGGTTCTTTATATGATTTGCAAAACCAAGTATGAATTAGTTTTCTGTTTTTCTAGACAGGAAAAAGAGCTAAATTTTAGCTTATCAATGACCTATTCCTAGATAATTTTTTTATTAGTTATCTATTTCATACATATTAGTGTATATATGTCAATCACAATCTCTCAATTCATCCCACCACCACGTCCCCAACTTTCCCCATTTTGTGTCCATACGTTTGTCCTCTACATTTATGTCTCCATTTCTGCCTTGCAAACCAGTTTGTCTGTAACTTTTTTCGAGATTCCACATATATACGTTAATGTATATTTGTTTTTCTCTTTCTGACTTTCTTCACTCTGCATGACAGTCTCTAGGTCCATCCACATCTCTACAAATGACCCAGTTTCGTTCATTTTTTATGGCTGAATAATATTCCATTGTATATATGTACATCTTCTTTATCCATTCCTCTGTTGAAGGACATTTAAGTTGCTTCCATGACCTGGCTATTGTAAATACTGCTGCAGTGAACACTGGGGTGTCTTTTTGAATCATGGTTTTCTCTGGGTATATGCCCGGTACTGGGATGGCTGGGTAATATAGTAACTATATTTTTAGTTTTTTAAGGAACATCCATACTGTTCTCCATAGTGGCTGTATCAATTTACATTCCCACCAGCAGTGCAAGAGGGTTCCCTTTTCTCCACACCCTCTCCAGCATTTGTTGTTTGTAGATTTTCTGATGGTGCCCTTTCTAAGCAGTGTGAGGTGATACCTCATTGTAGATCTGATTTGCATTTCTCTAATAATTAGTGATGTAGAGCAGCTTTTCATGTACCTAATGGCTACCCATATGTCTTCTTTTGAGAAATGTTTATTTAGGTCCTCTGCCCATTTTTGGGTTAGGCTTTTTTTTTTTTTTTTAATATTGAGCTGTATGAGCTGTTTATATATTGTGGAGATTAATCCTTTGTCTATTGATTCATTAGCAAATATTTACTCCCATTCTGAGGGTTGACTTTTTGTCTTATTTATAGTTTCCTTTGCTGTACAAAAGATTTTAAGTTTCATTAGGTCCAATTCATTTATTTTTGTTTTTATTACCATTACTCTAGGAGGTGGGTAAAAATGATCTTGCTGTGAGTTATGTCAAAGAGTGTTCTTCCTATGCTTTCCTCTAAGAGTTTTATAGTGTCAGGTCTTATATTTAGGTCTTTAATTAATTTGAGTTTATTTTTGTGTATGGTGTTAGGGAGTATTCTAATTTCATTCTTTTACATGTAGCTGTCCAGTTATCCCAGCACCACTATTGAAGGGACTATCTTTTCTCCATTGTACGTCCTTGCTTCCTTTGTCATAGATTAGTTGACCATAGGTGGGTGGGTTTTTCTCTGGGCTTTCTATCCTGTTCCATTGATCTATATTTCTGTTTTTGTGCCAGTAGCATATTGTCTTCATTACTGTAGCTTTGTAGCATAGTCTGAAGTCAGGGAACCTGATTCCTCCAGCTATGTTTTTTTCTCTCAAGATTGCTTTGGCTATTCGGGATCTTTTGTGTCTCCATACAAATTTTAAGATTTTTTTTGTTATAGTTCATTAAAACATGCCATCAGTAATTTGATTCAATTCCATTGAATCTGTAGATTGCTTTGGGTAGTAGAGTCATTTTCACAATATTGATTCTTCCAATCCAAGAACATGGTAAATCTCTCCATCTGTTTGTGTCATCTTTGATTTCTTTCATCAGTGTCTTATAGTTTTCTGAGTACAGGTCTTTTACTTCCTTAGGCAGGTTTAATACTAGGTATTTTATTCTTTTTGTTTCAGTGGTGAATGTGATTATTTCCTTATTTTCTCTTTCTGATCTTTCATTGTTAGTGTATAGGAATGCAAGAGATTTCTGTGCATTAATTTTGTATCCTGCAATTTTACCAAATTCATTGATTAGCTTTAGTAGTTTTCTGGTGGCATCTTTAGGATTTTCTATGTATAGTATCATGTCATCTGCAAACAGTGACAGTTTCACTCCTTCTTTTCCAATTTGGACTCCTTTTATTTCTTTTTCTTCTCTGATTGCTGCAGCTAGGACTTCCAAAACTATGTTGAATAAGAGTGGCGAGAGTGGACATCCTTGTCTTGTTCCTGATCTACGAGGAAATGCTTTCAGTTTTTCACCAGTGAAAATGATGTTTGCTGTGGGTTTGTTGTATATGGCCTTTATTATTTTGAGGTAGTTTCCCTCTATACGCACTTTCTGGAGAGTTTATATCATAAATTGGTGTTGAATTTTGTTAAAAGCTTTTTCTGCATCTATTAAGATGATCATATATATATATTAACATCTTTATTGGAGTATAATTGCTTTACAGTGGTGTGTTAGTTTCTGCTATATAACAAAGTGACTTGCTATACATAAACATGTATCACCATATCTCCTCCCTTTTGTGTCTCCCTCCCACCCTCCCTATCCCACTCCTCTAGGTAAACACAAAGCACCGAGCTGATCACCCTGTTCTATGTGGGTGCTTCCCACTGGCTATCCGTTTTACATTTGGTAGTGTGCATATGTCCATGCCACTCTCTCATTTTGTCCCAGCTTACTGTTCCCCTTCCCCATGTCCTCAAGTCCATTCTCTACATCTGTGTCTTATTCTTGTCCTGCCCCAATGTTCTTCAGAACATTTTTTCTATTTTTTAGATTCCATATATATGTGTTAGCCTACGGTATTTGTTTTTCTCTTTCTTCACTCTGTATGACAGTCTCTAGGTTCATCCACCTCACTACAAATAACTAAATTTCATTTCCTTTTAAGGCTGGGTAATATTCCATTGTATATATGTGCCACGTCTTCTTTATCCATTCATCTGTTGATGGACACTTAGGTGGTTTCCATGTCCTGGCTATTGTAAATGGAGCTGCAATGAACATTGTGGAAGGCCAGACACTAAAAAAACCTCTTAGATGAAAATACAGGCTGAACACTCTATGACATACATCACAGCAAGATCCTTTTTGACCCTCCTCCTAGAGAAATGGAAACAAAAACAAAGCAAAAACAAATGGGACCTAATAAGACTTAAAGCTTTTGCACAGTAAAGGAAACCATAAACAAGATGAAAAGACAACCCTCAGAATGGGAGAAAATATTTGCAAACGAAGCAACTGACAAAGAGTTAATCTCTAAAATATACAGGCAGCTCATGCATCTCAATATCAAAAAAACAAACAACCCTATCCAAAATAGGCAGAAGACCTACATAGACATTTCTCCAAAGAAGATATACAGATTTCCAACAAACACATGAAAGAATGCTCAACATCACTAATCATTAGAGAAATGCAAATCAAAACTACAATGAGGTATCACCTCACACCAGTCAGAATGGCCATCATCAAAATATCTACAAACAATAAATGTTAGAGAGAGTGTGGAGAAAAGGGTACCCTCTTGCACTGCTGGTGGTAATGTTAATTGATACAGTCACTATGGAGAACAGTATGGAGGTTCCTTAAAAAACTAAAAATAGAACTACAATATGACCCAGCAATCGCACTACTGGACATATACCCTGAGAAAACCATAATTCAAAAAGATCCTATGGTTTTTATTCTTCAGTTTTTTAATATGTTGTATCACATTGGTTGATTTGTGTATATTGAAGACTCCTTGCATCTCTGGGATAAATCCCACTTGATCATGGTGTACGATCCTTTTAATGTGTTTTTGGATTCTGTTGGCTACTATTTTGTTGAGGATTTTTGCATCTGTATTCATCAGTGATATTGGTCTGTATTTTTCTTTTTCTTGTAGTATCTTTGTCAGGTTTTGGTATCAGGGTGATCGTGGCCTCGTAGAATGAGTTTGGGAGTGTTCCTTCCTCTACAATTTTTTTGAAGAGTTTGAGAAGGATGGGTATTAGCTCTTCTCTAAATGTTTGATAGAATTCACCTGTGAAGCCATCTGGTCCTGGACTTTGGTTTATTGGAAGATTTTTAATCACAGTATCAATAACATTACTTGTTATTGTCTGTTGATATTTTCTATTTCTTCCTGGTTGTCTTATAAGGTTATACCTTTGTAAGAATTTGTCCATTTCTTCCAGGTTGTCCATTTTATTGGCATAGAATTGCTCGTGGTAGTCTCTTAGGATGTTTTGTATTTCTGCAGTGTCTTTTGTAACTTCTTTTTCATTACTAATTTTATTGATTTGAGTCCTCTGCCTCTTTTTCTTGAGTCTGGCTAAAGTTTTATCATCTTGTTTATCTTCTCAGAGAACCAGCTTTTAGTTTTATTGATCTTTGGTATTGGTTTCTTTGTTTCTGTTTCATTTATTTATGGTGAGATCTTTATAATTTCTTTCCTTCTACTAACTTTGGGTTTTGCTTGTTCTTCTTTCTCTAGATCCTTTTGGTGTAAAGTTAGATTGTTTATTTGAGCTTTTTTTTTTTCTTGAGGTAGGATTGTATTGTTATAAACTTCCCTTTAGAACTGCTTTTGCTGCATCCCATAGGTTTTGGATCATCATGTTTTCATTGTCATTTGTCTCTAGGTATTTTTTGATTTCTTCTTTGATTTCTTTAATGGTCTCTTGGTTATTTAGTAATATATTGTTTAACCTCCATGTGTTTGTGTTTTTTCCTTGTAATGCATTTCTAATCTCATAGCGCTGTGGTTGCAAAAGATGCTTGATATGATTTCAATTTTCTTAAATTTATCAAGGCTTGAATTGTGGTACAAGATGTGATTTATCCTAGAAAATGTCCCATGTGCACTTGAGAAGAAAGTGTAATCTGCTATTTTCAGATGGAATGGCCTATAAATATCAATTAAATCTATCTGCTCTATTGTGTTATTTAAAGCTTGTGTTTCCTTATTAATTTTCTGTCTGGATGATCAGTCCATTGGTGAAAGTGAGGTGTTAACATCCTCCACTAATCTTGTGTTACTGTTAATTTCCCCTTTTACAGATGTTAGCATTTGTTTTATGTATTGTGGTGCTCCTATGTTGGGTGCAGATATATTTATAATTGTTATATCTTGTTCTTGGATCAATCCCTTGATCATTATGTAGTGTCCTGCCTTGTCTCTTGTAACATTCTTTATTTTAAAGTCTAGTGTACCTGATATAAGTATTGCTGTTCCAGCTTTCTTTTGATTTCCATTTACTTGGAATATCTTTTTCTATCCCCTCACTTTCAGTCTGTATGTGTCCCTACATCTGGTGTGGGTCTCTTGTAGACCGCATATATATGGGTCTTCTTTTTGTATCCATTCAGCAAACCTGTGTCTTTTGGTTGGAGCATTTAATTCATTCTCACTTAAGGTAATTATCGATATGTATGTTCTCATTACCATTTTCTTAATTGCTTTGGGTTTGCTTTTGTAGGTCCTTTTCTTCTCTTGTGTTTCCCACTTAGAGAAGTTCCTTCACCATTTGTTGTAGAGCTAGTTTGGTGATGCTGTATTCTCTTAGCTTTTGCTTGGCTTAAAACTTTTGATTTCCTCGATGAACCTGAATGAGATCCTTGGTGTTAGAGTAATCTTGGTTGCAGGTTCTTCCCTTTCATCACTTTAAATATATCATGCCACTCTCTTCTAGCTTGTAGAGTTTCTACTGAGAAATCAGCTGTTAACCTTATGGGAGTTCCCTTGTATTTTATTTGTCATTTTCCCCTTGTTTCTTTTAATAGCTTTTCTTTGTCTTTAATTTTCGTCAGTTCAATTACTGTGTGTCCCGGTATGTTTCTCCTTAGGTTTATCCTGCCTGAGACTCTCTGCACTTCCTGCACTTGTGTGGCTATTTCCTTTCCCATGTTAGGGAGGTTTTCAACTATAATCTCTGCAAATATTTTCTTGGGTCCTTTCTCTCTCTTTTTTCCTTCTGGGACCCCTAATTGTGAATGTTGGTGCAAGTAATGTTGTCCCAGAGGTCTAAAAGGCTGTCTTCATTTCTTTCATTCCTTTATCTTTATTCTATTTCACAGCAGTGAATTCACCATTCTGTCTTCCTGGTCACTTATCTGTTCTTCTGCCTCAGTTATTCTGCTATTGATTCCTTCTAGTGTTTTTTGTTTGTTTGTTTGTTTGTTTTTGGTACGCGGGCCTCTCACTGTTGTGGCCTCTCCTGCCATGGAGCACAGGCTCCAGACACACAGGCCCAGCAGCCATGGCTCACGGGTCCAGCTGCTCCGCGGCATGTGGGATCCTCCCAGACCAGGGCATGAACCCGTGTCCCCTGCATTGGCAGGCGGGCTCTCAACCACTGAGCCACCAGGGAAGCCCCCTTCTAGTGTATTTTTCATTTCAGTTATTTTTTTTGTTCATCTCTGTTTGTTTGTTCTTTAATTCTTCTAGGTCTTTGTTAATCATTTCTTGCACCTTCTTGATCTTTGTATCCATTCATTTTCCGTGGTCTTGGATCATCTTCAGTATCATTTTTCTGAATTCCTTTTCTGGAAGGTTGCCTATCTCCAGTTCATTTAGTTGTTTCTCTGGGGTTTTATCTTGTTCCTTCATCTGGTACATAGTTCTCTGCCTTTTCATTTTGTCTATCTTTCTCTGAATGTGGTTTTTGTTCCACAGGCTGCAGGATTGTAATTCTTTTTACTTCTGCTACCTGCCTTCTCGTGGATGAGGTTATCTAAGAGGCTTGTGCAAGCTTCCTGATGGGAGGGACCAGAGGTGGGTAGAGCTGGTTGTGGCTCTGGTGAGCAGAGCTCAGTAAAACTTCAAGCCACTTGTCTGCTGATGGTTGGGGCTGAGTTCCCTCTCTGTTGGTTGTCTGGCCTGAGGCGACCAGCAGTGGAGCTTACAGGCTCTTTGGTGGGGCTAATAGTGGACTCCAGGAGGTCCCACACCAAGGAGTACTTCTCAGAACTTTTGCTGCCAGTGTCCTTGTTCCTGCAGTGAGTCACAGCTGACCCCACCTCTGCAGGATACTCTTCACTAGCAGAAAGGTCTGGTTCAGTTTCTTATGTGGTCACTGCTCCTTCCCCCTAGGTTCTGGTGCTCACACTACTTTGCGTGTGCCCTCCAAGTGTGGAGTCTCTGTTTTCCCAAGTCCTGTCAAAGTCCTGCAATCAAATCCCAGTAGCCTTCAAAGTCTGATTCTCTGGGAATTCCTCCTCCCCTTGCCAGACTGCCAGGTTCTGATACAGGACTCAGAATCTTCAATCCAGTGGGTAGACTTCTGTGATATAATTTTCTCCAGTTTGTGAGCCACCCACCCAGTGGTTATGAGATTTGATTTTACTGTGACTGCACCCCTACTTCCATCTCATTCTGGCTTCTCCTTTGTCTTGGGACATAGGGTATCTTTTTTGGTGAGTTCCAGTGTCTTCCTGTTGATGATTTTCAGCAGTTAATTGTGATTCCAGTGCTCTTGCAAGAGGGAGTGAACACACATCCTTCTACTCCGCCATCTTGAACCAATCTCAAGTCAGTCCTATTCATAGATAATTAATGATGATACTTCCCCTCCACCCAAACTTCCATAACACAATGTTATCAAAATCTTAGGCCACCTATCTTAATCTGTTTCCCCTTTTTATTTTACCATTCTATCTCTATGTGGTAGGAACACTGTCAGAATTATGTTACAGGAGAATTAGTTATGAATTCTCTGTCAATCATGGTTCCCTGAAGTTTCCATTGTGTATAATGAATTAACTTATCTTCTATACATCTAGAAGATACTAGCTATATACCCTCCTTGGGACAATGAAAAACAGCCACTAAAATTCGTCTTTGTAGTTCTTCATTCTCTTAAGGAACCTTGATTGAGAAAGGCTGGAGCTGGACAAGCAATATCAGTAACACTTGGAGGATTGTTAGAAACTTGAAATCTCAGTATCTACCTCACCTACTAAAATTCAGAATGAGAATTTTAGGAAAATTCAAGAGTAATTCCTATGGTTATTAAGTTTTTGTGAGGCACTGCTCTAGAGTATCCATCTGTGCAGATCTTCCTTGGTTTATGATGGGGTTACATCCTGATAAATCCACTGTAACTTGTAAATATTGTAAGTCAAAAATGCATTTAATACATCAACCCTACTGAGCATCAGAGTTTAGCCTAGCCTACATTAAATGTCCTCAGAATACTTACATTAGCCTACAGTTTAGCAAAATCACCTAATGCAAAACTTATTTTGTAATAAAGTGTTAACTGTCTCATGTAATTCACTGAATACTGCACTGAAAGTGAAAAGCAGAATGGTTGTTAGTATACTGGTTGTTCCTCTCATGATCACGTGACTTATTGGGAGCAACTGTCCTGCACAACTTCATGAGAGAGTATTGCATAGAGCTAGCCCAGGAACAGGTCAAAATTCAAAATTCGAAGTACAGTTTCTACTGAATGTGTATTGCTTTCACACCATTGTAAAGTTGAAAATCATAAGTGAAACCATTGTAAATCAAGCAGTTGACTAGACTGCTCCAGAGAGTAAACTTTCATCTGAGAGGCAGTTCATGTAGTAGTTAATTGTGGGGCCTCTGAAGCCTGATTACCTGGTATAAAACTTGGTTCCACCATTTAAGAGTTTTGTAACTTCTGCAAGATAAATAACCCTTAACTAAGTACTTTAGTTTCTTTATCTGTAAATTGGTTATAAGGATACTATCTAATTCATAGCATTGTAGAATAGAATTCTACATATGTAAATGCTCTATATCAGCACCTGGCTCATGATAAGCTCTTAATAAGTGAGGACTATTGTTATTTATATTCATGTCTTGGAGAAACTTTTTATTTTTTTACCCAGATACAGCAGTTGGATATATTTTAATTCCCACCATTTGTGAACTGAATATTTTACATCAATACTGTATTGTTTTACATTAATACTGCATGCTTTTCTATATGAATTTAATAAAGGATGTCATAAGCACTGTAGGAAAGCAAAAGTTGAATATTGCCTGGTATTGAAACATTTAAGGATTTCAAGGTTACATTTATGGTCAGATAAATTATATTCATTTTCATTTTATAACATGGTCTTATGTGATTTTCAATTGCTGTAATATTAGAACTGTTTGAATTAATAAGTATACACACACCTTGCCACATCGTTCAAAATCCTGAAATAAAGGAATTAAAGAGATTCTTAATTGTTTGATCTATGAAAGAAGAGGAATTCAGGCTCAAAATAACTTAGTCCAAGGTAAAATTTAATTGCAGCCTAGGAAATAAGTAAGTTTAGAAAAGAGTCATTCTCAGGTGGAGAAAGCTTTGGAATAATCTGACAGCATTTTAGTGTTATTACCACAAGAACACCATAGAGCTATAAACACAGAATAGCTTTCCTAAGAAAGCTATTAATCTTGAAGAATTAGACAGAAAGTCACTTTCTACTCTAGAAAGAATTCCTCTACCTTTGTTTCCATGATAATATGCTCATGTGAGTTCTCAGTGTCTTTCTCAATGTTCCTTTTGCCGTCTTTTGCTGAATAATTCACTTTTCTATTTTCCATAAAAACTTAAAATATTTGTTCATAGTAAAAATAATCTAATACTACAGATGTATCTAAAAATAAATAATAATAATAATAATATCCTGCTCCAATTCTCCACACTCCCTCTCCCATTCCTTGTAAACTATTTTAAATAATTTGTTTTTAAAAAATATATATTTGCCAGTTTCACTGACAAGATTAACAGGTTTATATGGTATTACTTGATTTGTCCATTTTAGAAATTTTAGGTCTATTTTTATCTTGCTATAATTCCCTTTTTTAAACTTTTTATCATCTGTGTCCACATACTAAAGTCCTGAAAAAGCAGAAACGTACATCCGCTTGGCTCACTGTTCTAACCTCAGTAATAGAACAGTGTCTGACATTTAGTACTGGTTGAATAAATAAGTAATGAATAAATAAGTAAAAAATAAATAGATCAAAACTGCTCACACATCAATCCCCAGACTTTTTACCCTCTAGTTTTTGGTAACCTAATTCTTTTTCTTTTTCTTCCTTTATTTAAATTTTCAATTTCAATTACCTTCCTAAACTAATGGCCTTACTTCTTGAACTAGAAACTCTTGACCTTCTCACGATGAAGGCCCTCAATTTTTTCCCAGTTACCTCTTCTCTACTCATAGATGATGCTTCCTAAACAAGGCCATTCATATTCGCATTCTTCATTTTGATGGCTTCTGAATTTATATCATTATTTTTTATATGACCAGTGAGTTACACAGTGGTGTATTCAACTGCCTATTTTATAATTCCATTTGGTTATCTAAAAGTAAATGTAGGAGTTTTAGTTTAAAAAAAAAAATATTGCAGTTGAAATTCCTGAAATACCACCATGCACCAAACTTAATGCCAGTATTAATTTCAGGCATTTTGTTAGACTCCCATGACAACCAAGCTTTAGGAAATTCCTTCATAACATGTTGCTATAAAATCCATATATTCTAGAGTATTCGAGATTTGTTTTTACAACTAAGTCATAATCCATCTTGAAATGATTTTGTATACAAAATGAGCTAGACCTCTAATGATTTTTTTCAATCAAATAGTAACTGTTAAGTTCAAACCTGTGAAGGGTCTGATATACTATCCTACTTACAAGTTAACAAGTTAGCCTGCTACAGTTACACACACACACACAAATCACACAATTTAGTCACAGGTCATCTTAGCAGCACTTGTTCCCCACACGAATTCCTCCACAGGATGATGTGTTGAGGTTCCGATGTACTTACATGTGCAGTGAAGTTTACACCACAGGTGAGGGACCCTAAAAGTATGAGGGTCAGATCTTAGGTAGAGCAGCTGTCAGATCTCTCCCTTTGAATCTCTGGAGAGAAAAACAGAGAACTTTTCTCTGGAATATAAAGAAATTATACTTGGAGGGAGAGAAAGATTTCTAGGTGTATTACCTTTGGAATTTTTGCCAATGGATCCAAGGGAGAGGAGTCTTTAACTCTCTCCTGAGCAATTCACTACCTCTAACTTCCAGGGCATGCTTGTCATACAATAATAAACCCTAAATTGAGCTGAAATGTGAAAACACTCATGGAAAATTTTTTCCCCAAAAATTTTTCCTTAATATCGTTTAGTGAGTAGTCATCTTTTCCCCAAGGATCTGCAAAGCAAATTGGTTGTACAGTATGTTTCATACAAGCCTGAACCCACTTTGGGCTCCCTATTCTGCTTAACTGCTTTATTTCTATTTTCACATTAATACTGTTATTTCACATTATTCATGTCAATTCTTATGACAAATCTTGTTACTTGATGGGGAACGTTACCCTGCTTTATTGTTTTTTTAAGATTCTTCTGGTTATTTTTGAGAGGTTTAGAATTAGTTGATTGAGTACCATGGATAAATGTTTTCAGAATTTTACTGTATTGAATTGAATCTATGAATCAATATTGGGAGAACTAATGTCTAATAATATTTAATAACCTTATTTATAAGCATCACATGTTTTATTTAATATTAAAATATTCAAAATATTTTAAAAAATGGCTGTTTAAAATAACATCTCAACTATCATGAATACAACATATAAAAAAGTTGAGGTTTATTTTTTCAATGGAACCTATATTACAGTGAAAATGAATAAACTGCAATTACCTTCTTGAACATAGATTTATCTCAACAAATAATACTAAACAGGAAAAACAAATTTCTGAGAAAATATTTTTTTTCTCAAACAGTTTTATATAATTTGAGTATGAATATGTCCCATCCCATATTTGGGACAAATTTCATAAATCTGGCCATCCTGGTTCCAGGTTAGTTGTTGGTATCTCCCTTAACTAGTCTTCAGGTAACAGAACTTGGCAATATATAGTTCATCGTAGACCCGCCTGGCAATTCAGGTGACAATCTGTGTTAACTTGTCAGCTTTATACAGAAGGAAAACAAACAAACAAACAAAAAACAGAGACAAAAACAAACAAACAATTTTCCTCTTTTTATGACAGGAGGCAGTTTTGAGACTTGGAGCAAGATGTTCACTGAAGTTAGGCTCCTACCCTCCCACAGCAACTGGGAGATAAGGGACAGGATCTCCCTTGATGTCTACATTTCAAAGGGATGGCTCCCAGGTTCTTAAGAAAGTTTTTCCTGGATCACCAAAGTGATGAAAGGTCAGCTAGAAAGATCTTTCTAGTTTTCAAAAGAAATTACATACATTTTAAAGAGATGAGAAAGTGCTTATAATTACAAGTTTTCTAAGGAAAATACTGAAAAAGAAAGGAAGGAAGAGAAGTCTCTTCCTTATTTTCAACAAGGAGCACTAAGCCTCTTATTTTTAATTTGTATTTTTCATTATAGTTGTCAGATAAAATACAGGAGGCCCAGATAGGTTTGAATTTTAGATAAATATGTTATATATATATGATTATCATATATATATATATATATCCCAAAGTATGTGTGAAACAAACTTGGTAAATCTGCCCATCTTCATTCCAAGTTAGTTGTTGACATGGTATAGAGGAGAAAATTCATACCAATGCAGTACTCCAAGCTCACTCAACTATATCAGGTGGAAGATTCCTTCCAGAAAATCCCAGTGTCTCAAACAGAAAGCACTGAGGCTCTGCTTTCCTATTCAAGCATCATCTGATAGATAATAATTCTTAAGAGGAGAAGGCAAGTAAAGGCAGCTAGGTCCTGGGTAAGACTGCAAGACACTTCGCCCAAAGAACTTTATGCAAATAGTAAATAAATGTAACAATCTTTTTAGACAGAGATCTTAGTAGGTTAAGAGAGGAACTTGAACCCAACTTTAAAAAAAAAACAGTTAAATTAAGTAATAATTATTTATTAATAATTATTACAAAATAATTTTAAATGTGCATACCTATTTTGTACATTGCAGCTTTTCAAATCCAAATAGAATACCTAAAATGTAGATCATTATCTGCATGAGTACAAAAGATTAATGAATCACTAACAGCCCCTCTCAGGCTGAGCACAGCTTAAGCTTCTTCTTTGGTATACAACTAGAGCTGCTGTTTGCAGACCCTAATCACTTATGCTCACAATTAGTCTCCAGATTTTGCTCAAAAACACTTATTCCATCTGTAATTATAATGCTTTGCCTAACTGATTTTAGCAATTGCTATTTCTCTAAAGTTAAAATTCCCTGTTGCTTGCACTCCTCTTCGGGAGGAGGAAAGCTTGTGGATAGTTGTCTTGTATGGTCTTCTCTGTAATCTTGCTTCTTAGGTTCATATTATTCAGTCACTGAGAAAACTGAATGGTGACACTTTAGAGGTTTGCATACATTTTATTTAAACAACAACTATTGTCATTTTACAACATTTTCTGTTGTTGGACTTATTCTCTTCACTAGATCATGTAAAGAGTAGATTATGGGGCCAACACTACATCTCCTGAGGGAAAATCTTCAGAAATCTCAGTAGGTTGGTAGCTGAGTTAATCAGCCATGAAAAGAAAAAATAGTATGTAAATCATCAAATTATATTTCCCAGTTAAACTTAGACACATGCAATACGTATACCCCAAATCTGGTCAGGAATGCTTCAGTTGGTTGGATTGTTTCCATGCCTCACGATCTACATATTAGATCGATCACTTAAACCATCTCCTGCTTTCATTTCATTGCCCATCATTTGCTAGAGTGCCTACTGACTGCCATCACCAGCAGAGGTATGTCACTAGACACAGCAGTAGCCTACAGAATTAAGGAAAAGAAACAAAAACCTCTCTGTCTAATATACATGATCAAAAAAATGATATTTTACAGGCATATTATCACTGTCAGCTAAATGAATAAGTAAGTGAAATAAATGTGATTTGAAATTAGAAATGAAAAGAGATCCTACAACTTAAATTTTCAAAGACAGAACAACACATTACTTATGAATGCCACATTGTTTTACAGTCCAAAGCATAGAAACATTTTCAGATAATGCATATCCTCACTCTTCTGTAATGTTTATGTAGTTTGTGAGCTGAGTGGATTGTTGTTAGTGATTTAACACTCTTGCTTTTTTTTTTTTCACTGACTGTAAAACAACAAACAAAAGCCACCATAATATCAGAACATTTTGGATCAGCTTATCTAAATATGCCTATCATTCCATGATTTTTTTAACAGTTACACAATTGTTTTTCACTGTATATGAAAGAAAATAACTTACACCATCTGGATTTATCTGAACAGAATAAACTTAAAGAGTAGTTTAAAATGCAGTTTATAGCTTAACCCTCTCTGTAGCAATGATCTAAGATAGCATCTTACTGCTATTCATAATTGCAACTTTAGCGGAGACGGATTAAGCATTGTTATCAAAGTTACAGAGTAAATAAGTCAGTCTCTTCTCCATGAGTCCTTACACCATGAGGCCACTTACCATTCCTGCTGTATTGTCTTAAAGCCCACAAGCTCTTATGGAAGAACGCTATGCCCCTAAATCTCAATTTAAAAAATTCCAAAGGAAACATCACACTCCCTAAATCTTCTTATAGTTCCGCATTTTCCATTTCGATGTTAATTTATGAAATCTACACGTGAGAGCCATTGTTTCTATTTTGCACTGGAGTGACCAGTACTATGATCTAACAGGTCTTTGCCCCTCCAATTTCAAAGATTAAACTGAATTGTAAGGACAAGTTACTTGTACAGAAACACTTACACTAATGAAAGAAGCTTGTATTAAACCTTGAATTTTCAGAGTGCAATTCCTAAGGGAGTTGTTGGCAATCTTTTATCCCCAGCACCTTCCTTCTGACTAACTCTTCTGGCTACTCAGCTTTCCTGATGTCAAGTGCATGAGTTTCCCCCACCTCTGCCCTTCAGGAGTCCTCATCACCTTAACTGTTGTGAGATACTTGAAATACCCTATCCAGAAAACTCTCCTACTCTCTTCTTTTGTTATTTTCATGCAAAATTCAAACCTGGGTTCATAACATCTTAAAGTAATATAATCAAAACCTAGTTAAACTAAACACAAGGGAGAGAACAGAATATAAAAGAAGTTGGATAACCTAAAGGAGATCAATTTAAATCTGCTTTTAATCTTATTAATAACATAGGGCCTGCCTTCTCCCACATTAGTGAACCTTCTGGGATTTACAGAAATAAGCTAACAGGAATGTTTCTCTTTGATATGTTTTGTCTTTGGGCATCTTAGTGCCCCATCTGGAACACCTCAAGTCTTAAGCAGTTGTCAAATTACTTCCTTCAAGTCCCTTTAGTTTTCTTGGACTTCCTCTAATATTTTTTCCTTATTTCTCTTGGAAAGCCAATGTTATTCTGGAAATAAAATATTTTCCACCATATTTAGAACATAATTCTCAACTTACCTACTGAAAGTTCTCAAATCTTCTTTGTTTAATTCATTTGCATTTTTTACGCTATGCTTGTTCTGATTTCTCCCATGAAAAATAAATAACAGAATAAATTTACATACAAACATAAAACAAGCAAAACAAATTCTTGCTCATGTTTTCTCCTACCTCCTTAGCATCAATCACATTATTTATCCTGTCTTTTAAAAATATATATCTTCCTTTTCACATATTCATTGTAAAAACAAAAATCCTTGACACATTGTAAATACAAAGAATGTGCCAATAAAGAGGTAATTATTAGCAGAAAAAAAAGAATAAAGGTGTTACAAACAAGAATATGTTAAGTCTCACAATTGGGTAATCTATAAGTATAGCTGATTAAAGCATATTGCTTTGAATCAAATTAAACAGAGTTGAATTATGAAAGATGCTCAATAATCTCATCTAACATGCTTTTTTTTCTTTTTTAACATTTTTATTGGAGTATAATTGCTTTACAGTGTTGTGTTAGTTTCTGCTGTTTAAAAAAGTGATAACATGTTTTTCTTTATTTTAAATTTTGTTAATTTATTTTTGTGTTTTTTATAGAGGGTGGTTCCTGGAATTGGGCTCAGCACAATATCATAACAGTAACCTAGTTACTGTTATGTAACTAGTCCTGTAACTGTTATGTAACTGTTATGTAACACATAGTCCAAAACAACTAATCCAAGCTCCAACAGAATAAGTCTTGAAGAGCAGAATTTAGGATATAACTTGAAGAACTCTGTTCTTGTTTATATATTTGAAAGTAGTTTGTATATACTTCTAGAAAAAAGTGATTAGGGGTAATATGTTTTCTCCACATATATATTCTTTAAACAAGTAAATTTTCATATGGAATTCTCATATATAGCAGAAAAAATTGTTATGGCAGTTTTTAATTAAAATGATTTACTGTTTGAATAAAATTTGACTCTAAGATAATGTTGTTTAGATTAGAATTGTTACTGTGCACCTTACTACATTATCTGCTTAGTTAAACAATTACTTGCATTTTGTTAGATGATTAGCCATTACAGAGTCAGTCTCACACAGAGTACCAAATGTAAGCATGAATGTCAATGAGGTAACCAAGGAAATTTTTTAGAAAGCTGATCAAGTACTTTTAATATTTTCTGCAGAGCTTCATTCTAGATGTATTTCGTGTCATTGTTTAATAGTTAAATATTAGTTCTTTGATTTCTAGGAATGTCTGTTAGATAGCCTTTCTGCTACTTTGATTTACAATCATTGTCTGCTAATTTAATTAAAAAAAAAAAACAAATTCTGCTACATGTCATTTACAATAATTTTTGAGGTCAGAGCCTATAAAAATTGAGAACAATAATTTTGTAGAGAAAAACACTACCCCTTGGATCTACTAGAAATGCTTCTCAATTTTGCTATTACAATTGCACTCAATAAAAGTTGTCCTTGAAGTAGCCCTTCATTGTAACAAATGGCACCCAATTTGGTCATTTCTAAGCAAGATATCAATTTGTCTACCAAAATGAAGAGAAGGCTGACAAGATAGAAAGCATACAAGGTCCAGTATTTATGGATTGAACACACAGCATGAAGTGGAATGAAGGTGCTAAAAGGTGGTTATTAGGAACTGCTGTCACCTGACCCAGAAAATGCAATGTTTGAGATTTTTCTGTGCTTCCTCATCACTATGCAACTGATATTTGGCTGTATATAAGCATAGTGGGCCATACTTATAGACTTGGAAACAAAAGGCAAGAACGTGGGGATGATGTGGTCAACTGTGCAATCATCTAATAATCAGACAAAGTCTGGGTTAGGCATCCATGTTAACTCTTACCTACTATGACTGACCACCCAAAGACAGAGAAGCAAAGAATAAATATTTTAAAAATTCCTTAACCTTTCCTAGCCTTTATTATTTGGCTTAACTAATGGGAAAAATACTCTGTGTACACAAAGTCAATTCTTCATCTCCATTTCGCATACACAGTGTTACACAGCTTAATTCTACCCATGATAAAATTAGGCAGAAACCATAACCTGCCCTCCATGTTCGACTTGTTTACATTTCAAGAGACTACCAGTGGCTTAGCACTTTTAAATCTTTGCTCTTATTTGATTTGGTCTCATCTCTCCTCTCAACCTAAAATTCTTCCTTTATTAAATATAAATATGTATGCAACAAAATATGTTAAAAATAACTTGAGCTACTGTGAATTGTCAGTTTAGAATATCTCTAACCCTATCTATCTATGTCTATGGTGAGATGACTTTGTTTCCTTTGAATATCCTAATAGCCAATCAGAAAACATCTCTAAACTAAGCTACTTTACTTATATTACTATTTTAAGAAGTCCACAACATATCATTGTATTATCTTGCTGAACTAAGAGGAGACTAGATGACATAAAAAAACAAAGATAATAGAAACAGGCAATGTTGATGTTCACTTCTCCTTTTTCTTAAATGCCTATTAGTTTAAAACTAGAAATTTAAGTAATAAAATCATATATCAATGGAAAATGAATTATTAAATAAAGGATGCCAAGAAGATCAATTTATTGCACACAAATCTAGTTTTTCATAGTTTTTCAAAGATCAATAATTTGAAGGCAAATGTAGTATAAATGTAATGAATCATCCCACACATCTGGCCCTGTTATTGAAAACAAGTTTTGTTTTCCACTAGTTCAATAATACATTGAAAAATATAAATACAAAATTTACCCTGAAAGCAATTTAACTTTCATAAGAATACTGCTTTAAGTTTCTCCTCTTCCTTTCATGGGTCGGGTAAAATTTTATGTTGTGTGATTGGGTTTTGTTTGGATGGTGACATTCTAGTTTATGAATTGACTCCTCTAATCTGTCAAAATCATTCTCTGAAGTTGAAAATATTAATACTGATACAATCGCCTTAGGCCTTTGTGCAACAACACGTATTTTTTCTAAATAGTTGGTAATTTATTAAGTTGGATAAATATTACATTTATCAAACTAGAAAAGGCATACATTCTTAATAATATAATATTCTAAAAGTGTACCTAGTTAGTTCACAAACATAATATATTATTACTATTGATTTTCATTAATATGGTTATGATGAATATTTTGCAATAACATCTTGATATTACTTCCATTTTTATTTCCTCCCTATTATTATAAATCAATATTATATTAATTAGTGAACTATAGTATGACTAAGTTTATGAGTTTTTTTTTTTGCTGTACGCAGGCCTCTTACTGTTGTGGCCTCTCCCGTTGTGGAGCACAGGCTCCAGACGTGCAGGCTCAGCAGCCATGGCTCACGGGCCCAGCTGCTCCGCGGCATGTGGGATCTTCCCGGACCGGGGCACGAACCCGTGTCCCCTGCATTGACAGGAGTCTTGCATTGGACTCTCAACCATTGGGCCACCAGGGAAGCCCTGAGCTGGTTATTTTTAAGAATTAGATTTTTTCTGATTAACTAAGAAACAATTAGATTCCTTATTTACTTTTTATACCATTTTATTCCTTCAGTTTTATTGAGCTATAACTGACATACAGCACTGTTTAAGTTTAAGGTGTACAGCATAATGATTTTGACTTACATCATGAAATGACTACCAAAATAAATTTAGTAAACACGCACCATCTTATACAGATAAAAAAATGAAAGAAAAAAATATTTTTTTCCTTGAGATGAGAACTCTTAGAATTTACTCTCTTAACTTTCTTATATAGCATAGAGCAGTGTTAATCATGTGTATTACACTCTTTGTACTTATTTATCTTATAATTGGAAGTTTGTACCTTCTGACCACCTTCATCCAATTCACCCCTACACCCCATTTTTGGTAACCACAAATATGATCTATTTTTCTATGAGTTAGTTAGTTTGCTTTTTGAGGTAAAATTGACCTGCAACATTATATTAGTTCCTGGTATACAACGTAGTGATTCAATACTTATATACATGACAAAATAATCACCACAGTAAGTCTAGTTACCATCTGTCACCATACAAAAATACACAATATTATTGACTATATTTCCCATGGAGTACATTTCATCCCTGTGATTCATTTATTTTGTAACTGGAGGTTTTTACCTCTTAAATTCCCTTAATTATTTCAGTCATGCCACCACCCTCCTCTCCTCTGGCAACCATCTGTTTGTCCTCTATATCTATGACTCTATTTTATGTTTGTTTGTTTTATATTCCACATACAAGTGAAATCATATGGTATTTGTCTTTCTCTGTCTGACTTATTTCACTTAGCATGATACCCTCTAGGCTCATCCATTTTGTTGCAAATGGCAATATTTCATGCTTTTTTATGTCTGGATAAGATACAATTGTATGGTGTATATATATAAACCACATGTTCTGTATCAGTTCATCCTCGATGGGCACTTAGGTTTCTTCTTGGCTATTGTGAATAACGCTGCAATGAACATAGAGGGGCATGTATCTTTTCAAATTAGTGTTTTTGTATTCTATGGAAAAATACCCAGAAGAGGAATTGGTAAATCATATGATAGTTTTATTTTTAGTTTTTTGAGGAACCTCCATACTGTTTTGGATAGTGATTGCACCAATTTATATTCCCACCAAGAGTGCACAGGGTTCCCTTTCTCCACCTGCCTTCCAATACTTGTTTTATATAGTCTTTTTGATAATCCCATTCTGACAGGTGTAAGGTGATATCTTCTTGTGGTTTTGATGTGCATATGCCTGATGATTAGTGATATTGAGCATCTTTTCACATGTCTGTTGGCCATCTGTATGTTTTTACTTTTTTGGAAAAAATGTCTATTCAGGTCTTCTGTTGATTTTTCAATCAGGTTGTTGTGTGTTTTGTTTTGTTTTGTTTTTCGATGTTGAGTTGTATGAGTTCTTTGTGTTGGGTTAGCCAAAAAGATCATTTGGGTTTTTCCATAACATCTTAACAGAAAAACCTGAATGAACCTTTTGACCAACCTAATATATTTTGGATATTAACCTCTTATCAGATATATTGTTTGCAGATAAATTGTTTACTTATTTATTTTTTAAGATTATTTTTCTTGTTATTGTTAGTTAAAATTACTTACCAATGTACAGTATGATTGGGTTCATTAATCATTTTTAAAATTAAATCTTTCTGATTATCCATGATACAATTCGGTTTTATTTATACCTGTTAAAAACCAGTCATATAAACCTGAAAATGTTCATAAAATCCTATTTTTAATAACGACATAGTTCAATAATATAAAGCATATCGAAGATATAATTTCCAAATAGCACTCCTATGCTGCAAAGTTCAGTATGAATCTGGAATTCACTTAAAGAAACACTCTACTCATTTCTTCGTTAAATAACCAATGATCGTATACAATGCAATAGTGAAAGTGCTAAGAGCAGGATTAATCAATTTAAGGTTTAGGAATGTTGACTGTCAATTTTTTATAACACTTTTATTATAGAGAAGGTCTTCAATTTGGTAACTCCAATTTAGTATGAAAGCAAACTGATATTTTGCTATGTGTTTAAATTAAGCATGCTATTTTGGCCTTGACACTTTCAAAATAAGAACATTATTTAACAGCAGCACAACTTGTCTATGTATCAACCAGAACTATTGGAGCTTAGTGTCCTTTGTAGACATTGAGCACAATTACTCAATGAGTGGAAAGCTGATTGTTTTTCACTGACTCAAAAGGATATATGCAATAATTAAAATTTGTTTAAAAAACTGACTTTGCCCTTTTGAACCTGACTTGAGAAAATGATGACTGAGCAGTCTTTAATGGAATTGCTTTCGGACACCCTCAGCCAGACCTTAGGAAAAGTTCCTCTGATCTTTTGTATTTGACAAGCGTTTGACAATTTAACTGAAGATCTTTTTGCATTTTACATAGGTTTTTTTATTCACCTGTTTGCAAAAGATTATGAATGCACAGCAGAAGTAAAAAAATATCACTTGCTAAATTTCAAATCTCTCTTTAAAATTTACTTAATTCTCCTGTTTTTAAAGAAATATAAAAGACAAGGCAGGCTGCTTCAGATTGCCCCCCACCAAGATCATCACCATTTTTTTTACTAGTGAACCAAATGCAGCATTTTGCTTGTAGGTTTTTAAGCCTGACAGAGAGAATGGGAAATTTTTAATTATTTGATGGAGAACTCTTTCGTTAAATCAATTGAGAAGTCTTTCATTAAATTATTTCTAAATAATCTATATGAAGCTCTCTCCTTTCATGGGGACTATAATTGTAAGTAAAAGTAATTCTCTGTATCCTCAATAACTATTTAGGGAGGGTAAAAAACAAGCACTGCATGGTGTATTCCATTCTGTGGAGAAAATCAGAATGCATGACCATGCAATTACAAAGTCAGAGAGGTCTCTACATCTTTAGATAACTTTAAAAAATTGAATATTTCTCAACCTGTCATGTAGCAAGAGTCTCCTGAATGCTTAATTACCTGACAGTATTGAAGGCTCCTCAGGCCTTAACGGTGCTATTGAGTGCCTGCCCTGTAAGAGCAGGGAGTTGTTCCTTAATGTCAGGTTAAAGTGTAACAGAAAACTGCTTTGATTTTCTGATGCATAGAAGTGATGGTCTCTAAAAGCTGAAATCAGAAAGGAAACAAAGACTATTAGAAAATGATGGTATTTCATAGCAGTCTTCTTAGTTTATGTTTCACCAATAGATGATTTCAGGAGTATCCAGTCTATGTCGATACTTTAAAAGTAAAATTTATGAACTATATATTCATCAATAAATGAAAAGAGAGGCAGGAAAAATTTTAGACTCCATTCTTTGGCATGAGTGCTCACTGACAGAAAGATACACTGGTCAGGCAGTAGTGAAAAGCCTGAGTACGTGAATACAGACGTTATGCCTGATCATTCAGATTGTCTCTATCTTGCTCTTCCTTTATTCTGTAGTGAATCTTTCTCTGTCCCCCTTCCTCTTGTCTACTGGGTAAACCTTCTATAATTCTTTAGGGTTCAAGTTAAGTATTTATCCGTTATTAAAACATTTCCAGATGCCCCCAAGAAGTGTTAGATGCTGTTTTGAATATTATTGTATTAAAGCTATGATGATTTATTTTCAATTTTGAATTCTCCAAAGTTTGGCACAAAGATGCACACATACACCCACACCCTCAACATTGTATCAATTAACAATACAGAAAAAATACAGATGGATGTATGTGTATGTGAGACAATAGGGACTGTTAGACATCCTCTCTTATGGCTACTCCATCTATCCGTGTTTAAACTTCCATATAACAACAATATCAACAACATCATGCTTATACCCCAGAGGATGCAACTATCCATATGCAAGGAAAGAAGTGCTCATCTTCTCCAAAAAAGATACATCGGATCCTATCAGTTATTATATTCTTTTCTGAATGAAGTTAATTCCTTTTCTAGATTAATTACAAAGTTACATCATTATTACATAAAGATCAAATATTATATTTTAACATCATTACAAGACCTTCCCATTATATCATCATCATAAAAGGGCTGTGACCTGACTCAGTTCTGGCTCATGTTTCTTTATGGTAACTCAACAGCCATCTGTGTTCACCAGACATACAGTTTTTCTGACTACATATGCAAGTAATACAATAATAGGCTCCCCATCCAGGATATTGTGGTTAATTAAGCCACTAATATTAATCTCTGCAGGTCAAAACATTGCAATTGTCACTCTGGGCTTACACTCATCACGGTCACTGTATCTGCCACTCTAGGATTCAAATCAAACCCACTGAAATGAGAGAGACCAGGCCAATGGAAACATTGGCCATTATCATCACAGGCCTGCAAAGGATAAAATCCATAGAGCTTATAAGGATGCTGAGCTCTTTTTGCCAACACATTTTCAAGATGTTTCAAATATTTTCAAGTTAGTATCCTTTACATCCTCTCATGGGACATATTATTCATGAGAAATCCACACCAAGATGACTATCTCCCTACATATTTGGATTCCTTCCTCCTGGTGTACCAAGGAAATTCTGGCAATCAATCTCACAATGTAGGCCACTGTTGAGACCAGATTTCAGCCAACGAACCATGAAAAGTGTTAAAGGCACTCTAAGCTGCTTGAGTTAACAGTTGAACCAGAATCTCTGTTACATAATCTAGTGTTATGTTCTGTCCTTCTTGGTCTTACACCATTATGATACATCCCCACAAACAACGTCTGGGTTTTTGCTCATATAAGTTAGCAAAAATTGGTAAATCTTTTAAGGTATAAGCTATATTCTTCCAAGTCATCCTTTCTACTTGTTCCCTAGAAGCACTAGTAGATCTGCTCTAGTAATAGATATGAAGGGGAAGGGGAGTAGGGTGTGGAGACTGGAGAGTAAATAAATCTTATAAAGCAACTGCCTAGGGTAAGATTATCACAGAAATTTGAAGCAAAGGATAGCTAGTGTGTTGCCAATGTAGGAGGGGCAGTTCTGTTAGCAAAAAAGGCTTGAAGGTTTTAAAAGGTTCTTATATTCCTTGGAATCTATCTAAATGTCCTCAATTGCTACCCTCCTGTTCCCAATTCATATCAAATAATATATCACAGGTTAAGCTCTGAATTCTACTTCTGGTGCATTATTATATTTTGATGTTATTTTAGTGTCATTACAGGAATTTTTCTCTTATCGGACCTTGATCTCAAAGTTTAACAGCCTGACCTCTGGTATTATTTTCCAGTAAAATCTCCAGGACAGTCATAAGCAGTCAACAGCCCATAATTCTTGTAAGCATTATCCACTCTGTCAAGTGCAGCCTTGCCTTCACTAATCACTTCATCCCAGGAAACAGGTATAGAAATGACCATTTGCCTGTGCATGCCATGATTACCTGTGGCTCATATTCTAAAGGTGATGAGTCAATATTTACAATCAGGTCAGATAAGTACTCTCAGATTTACAGGTTTAGTGTCTTATTTCTTGGGGACACTCCTTAGCACATCTGCTAGTTGATATTCTGTCATTATAAGAGACACCACTCTTGATATTTCAAGTAGAAAGGAAATTGATTAAGATGGTGTTATCTGCAGGCATGGGCCAGAGGAGCAAAAGGGAAAAGGGACAGTTAACATCAAGCTCAGAAAGCTGCTGCCTACCCTGAACTCATGAGCCCACACACCTGCTGAATTACTGAAGATTCTGAGGCTGCCACTGCCGCAATTTTTCTCATGGCTACTGAGCGGGATTCCAGGATCTGACCTTCTGCTGATGTGCTTGCAATTATGTTAATACAGCTGTTGTCTGCAGCTATCTGCAATCACCATCACTTACCCCACGTGGCTGCTACTATTGTCAAAGGAGGCAGAGAAATGTGATGTTTCTTTTCCTCCACCTTTCAATCTGTCACTTGTGCCTCCTAATTGTAGCATATTTCTTGAGCATATTTTGTATACAATTTATTTCAGCCTTTTGAATTGGCAGAATGGTTTAAATATATCAACTTTTCCAATAAGTAAAGCTCAAAGTAAATTTAATTAAAAAAAAGAACTTACAAAGATCAAACTGAGAGCTTATAAGGAAGGGGAAAATAATTGTCATAAACTTTATCTTAAATTGGTTGGGGGAGTAATATTTTCATACAGATGAACAAAAGTGTATTTTGACCTGGTATCACCAATTACTTCCTTTTCTCCAGATTACTACTTCTCTAAAGGACATCAGAATACTCACCCCTATATCATCATCTATGATGATGCAGTTTGAAAATTTTCTCTCTATTGAAAATGATTTACTTTCTATAAATTATATATATATATATATATAGCCATATATATACGTATGTATTTGAAGATGTTTTGCAAACTGTAAATTAGAACAGAAATGCTATGTTGCATGATTATTTATGGCATAGTATTAGAAACATCTGAAATTCTTTGAAAAATTACAATTAATTCCTGTTTTTAAATATAATGTTGATAGAATCATTGAGAATTTTGCATTATTTTGGGGGAGACGAGAGACATTGCTCCTGGAGAAAACTTTTGAAAAAGTGTATACACTGACATTGCATTAGAAAGGGAAGATTCCATAAAATCACTACACAAAAGTAATTGTTTTTAAAGTCAAATAGTAGAAGAAACTAATAAAATATCATATTTTCCTGTCATGCAAGACAATTTAGTCTCTAAATGTCATCACTGACAGTATTTAGGGGTCAAAACATTTAAGGTCAGCAGACAGCTCTGCTTTCACAAAAACATGTGTAAATTTTGCAAAAATGAAATCTGCAGATTTCCTTGCAAAATTAAGCGGAGTATTGGTATATTGGTACCCAGACATCTATGAAATGTTTGTCAGGAAGCACTACAAATAGATAAATATAGATTTCTCAGTAATTTTCAATGAACTATTATCCAATATAATGCTGACATGTTCAGTAAATGTAGCCACTGTGCTTTGGGGAGTAATATCTGTCCAATAATTATCTCACAACTGTTTATTAGATGCTTGCCTTATTTTGTTTCTGTATTATATATATGTGTTTATGTTTATCCTTATTATTCTCTACTCAATTTTACCTTACTCTTATCTTCTGTTTCGTACTCCCATCAGATTTTTTTTAAAAAATTCTCTTTATAGTGCTTTTAATTCATGTTATTTTTATATACATAAAGCATTTAACAAATATTTGTTGAATGATCAATATCAGTAAGGTACCTTTAAACTCCATGAGTGATGCAAAGATATGTGGATTCCCTCCTCATTCCTCCATAAAGACATGCAACCTAGAAAGAAAATGACATGATTACAAAATGTACTAGAATAACTTAATTGCCTTAAAGCTAAAGGGGAAAGATATTTCAAGATGTTTTGGCCTAACCTTTCTTAACCAACAGGGGAATACCCAGTAAAATGTCCTTAATAGATACTTAGTCTATCTCAATTTTGCATGGAATATTCCAAGCTCATTGATTGTATTCATTAAAAAACTCCCACTATATGAAGCTGGAATCTACCTCCCTGTTTTATCACATGATGAATAGATATTGTGGGCAAAGGTCTTTAAAGAGGAAACAACAATATTAAACCACAAAGGCTGAAAAGCATAAGGATTCTTTGACAACAGTAAAATATTCAGTTTAAATAGTGCAAGTAATAGAGGCATAGGGACAAAGAAATGTATTGATAGTGATATTTATCAGAAACTTCAGAATTTTAACAATGTTTTAGTAAACAGTACCTCTGATGAGTAGGGAAACAAAAAACGTGAGAAGCAAGAGGTAATTGGTAAATTACCTAAGTTCATAATTTACCAATTTTCTGGATATCTGCCTTTTATTAGCTGTGCTTCTTTGAAAAAATATCACTTATTCTCTGTACCTCAATTTCCTTATTTGTAATATAAGATTTTTAATACCTATCTATCTTAGAAGGATCTTTTAAGCATAATAGTATATTTGAAAGTACCTCATAAACTATTTTATTGTACAAGTTTAAACTGTTATTTTATATACATGATTCAAGTATATTACCACTTTCAGCAAGTTTAAAACTTGACATTGTACATTTTACCGAGAAGGCAATCAAAAATGCTGTTACTTTGACTTCAATAAATGCTTTCTCATTCATAGAAAATAAGAAACCATTAACATTTATTTCAATTATCTGGCATATTATACACATCACATATCTATTTATAATTATCTGAATAATAAACATATACACACACATTCGGTGGCTTAGAGAGGTCCAGGAACTTCTTTAAAGTTCAGACTTAGTCAAAGGTTTGAACAGCTGCCAAAACTTGTGGGTCCATCCACCAAGCAGTCTTGTGCATGATTCTACTGTCTGGAACTCATACCAGAAATATGATAATAGAAATATGAATTTTCCCCTTCAAATAATTCATCCATTATATGGGTTAAAGTTGTAGAAGTAAACTATATAAATGTATTGATAGGGAAATCCACAGACATAAAGCAATCTAAAAGTTATTTAAAAGGACAAAAGGAGAAGGCTAGGATCTGGGGAACATCATCGTGTGACCACATACTGCCTGCTTGGCTAGGCAGAATATATGCTTTTCCATGAAAGCTACAAATATGTAGATAAAATGTGTTTTTTGTAAAAATAAAATTTCAAAGCTCTACATGCTCTGTAGTAGTTGCAACAAGCTAAAAACAAAATTTGCAACATTGCTAAATTGAATAAATAGTAATCTGTAACTCAAAAATTAGAACTAAGAGTGGACAATCATACATTGGACTTAATTCTGACCAAAAATATGGAACAGACTAATGATAAAAAAGTGAAATAAATGCAACAATAGTCATATCATCACAGAGATTATAATAGTAACTTTCTTTTACTTTTTTCTAAAGAACAATGTTCAACAGACAAAATAGCCCTTGTAATTGAGCAAAAGAGCTTTCTAAAGGTTTCTTCTAAAAGTGAAATAAGTCTGGTTTCAACCCAAAGAGTTTTATTTTTAAGTGTCAAAAGGAATAATGTGTGCTAAAACACTAATATCTGATAAAAAATTACAAATATCTACAAATAGATATAAAATATAGTGAGGATGTCATCTTTCAAGTAATGCATCCATGTTACTATAGAGACACTACTTTTTAAGACCAAAGACTATATGTAGGTCATATGATCAACAATAAAACAAAAACAAAGCAAACACATAAATTCACCTAAAATAAAACAGAAGAAAGATCTACTGAGGCGCTAATTACATGTTACATAAAGGAAATATTATCTACTTTAGAAATGCATGGTTTTAGAGAGGAATGATAAGAATTTGTGACCTCTGGGGGGATGATAAGGATAGCAAAAAGTCTTCCAATCTTTATGCTGGAAAAAGATTTTTGGATTGTTATGTGTGCAAAGCCAAACTATACCATTTAGAGAATAAAGTTAATTACTATTAATGAAAATGACACTGATCTAATTTTGAATTAATTTGAGGGGTTGTTTAAATATTATACAGAAATATAATGATTTTTACATTTTCATACACTGATGGATTTGGTTCAGGATAGACTCTAACAGAGAAATGACTCTTCAGACAAAAAAAAGAAAAGAAATTAAAAATTGCAATCTTCTTTTTATCACTATAGTGCAACAGAAAATCCAGCACTTAATAAAAGGATACAGTCACGAGAAGACATAAAACACTAAGTCAGACAGTTCATTAGTCAGGGTGCCTAGCCTCTGGTAACAACATCTCAGATATATAATGGCTCAACACAAGAGCAGTCTGCCTCTTGCTCATGTCAATAGTGAGCAGATGAACTGGTCCATGAGACAGGTCTTCTCTACAGTTATTCAGAGACCCTAGCTAATGATTCCTCTGTCATCCTCAACATGTGACATTCAAGGTTTCCATAGTCTTCTCCATCTCACAGAACTGATTGTTTGGGTCAGAGGGGAAACTCACATTAGTGAGTGGAAGTTTAATACAGATACCTGGATACCATAAGAAGATAATGGGACCCAGAGCCTCAAACCTGGCAAGGATACAGGATGAAACAGACCCCACAAATAGTGAGGGTTGGAGGTAAACAGATTCTGGGTGAAGCCTGGCACTGGTACTGTGTTTGTGTACAAGAAAAGGAAGCGGAAGAAGATCCAACTATCCCCTTAGTTTGGGGTCCATAATTCACTAGTTGCCTTTAGAAAAGAGAAAAAAATAATCAGAACTAATTTCATGTGCAGAAGCCTCATACCTGTCGGCACTGTTGAAGATTATTATGCCATCCTCTTGAAGGTATCCACAAACAATATTCCCTCTGAGCTGTGTTCCCTAGGAAGTAGCTGAGGTGTAAGACAGCTGTCAAAATGCTGGAAAAAAAGAATGGATGTAGAGAAAGAAAACCTCATATGAAATGTGGACCCTCAGAACAAAATTATGGTGTACAGAGAAACCCAAAGCCATAGAGAAAAGCTACTAAATCCACAACAAACAGTTGAATTCACAATGTTGAACTGAAAACAGCAGAGTGCTCTGAAGATATTAAAATGTGTATTGTCAATACTCAGAGTGACTATGAAGAAAATATCATCCATAAAACAAGATTAGAAGATAGAAAAATAAAACATTGAATTGCAGAAATATAAAAACGTTATTAAGATGAAAATAAAAATGATAGGATAAATAGTAGTTGGTGAACAGGGGAAGAGAGAATTAATGAGTCAATAATTAGAATTGAGATAGGCATCTAAGACATTATGAGGCCTATCTCATAATATCTTAGATAGGCATCTAAGACATTATGAGATAAAAATATAAAAGATAGATTGAGTGGTTCTAAATGAAATTTAATGGAAATTCCAGTAGAAGAAAATGGGATAATTGAGAGAGCATCCAAATTTAAATAGACAAGATTCAAACTTTTCTGTAATTGACAAAAAACATACTTTAGAATGAAAATATATTCCACTGCTGAGTAAGACAAACATAGAAACAAACATAAGGGCAATTAATACCTAGCAAAAATAAATTATAAAATAAAATTTCAAGGAAAATGGGAAAATATTAAAAACTACCAGAATTAAAAATCTATAATCTGATGTAGGACATTCTATCAGATATAGAAGATAAGTCACTACAGTGAAAGAAAATAAATCCCAATATTTGTCTCTATATCTAGCTAAACATATATCACTGAGTTAAAAAAAAATCAAATCATTTTCACCAATAGAGTTTATTGCTCCAGATGTTTGCCAAAAATTTACTGAATGATGTACTTGGGCAAGAAAAATTGTGAACCCATTAAAAAGTGAGAAGCAAAAAGTAAGTGAGCAAACATATAAATAAAGCATGTCAATAAATTAGACTAAGTATAGAAAGCTTATGAAATAAATACACCAATTTTGTTTGCTTTAAAAAAAGGTACAATTTTACAAGACAAAAACTTATCAGGTGGATAAGTAGTATGTAGAGAAATTTTATAACAAGCTAACCTCTTTAACACGGATGGGTTAGAGAACTATAAAAAAATTAAGCATGCTAAAACTTTAAGGAAAATTACTATAATAAGATATAGTATATAGCTTTCCAGCATAGTAAAAATGAAAGAAGAAAAAAAGATTAATTTTCAGTCCCACAGAAGGCAGAGCAAAAGAATAATAAGAGGTCCTTAGTAGTGTTTTGCTGTCTTGGTAACAGGACAAAATTTGCATAATATTTTTATCAAGTACTTGAGGATATCACCATGTCAATTATGGGAAAATTATTGGAGAAATTTCTAATACATAACAATTAGAAATCAAAGACATATTTATAAGCTAAAATGGATGTGTTAAAACCAATAATTCATCAGAACAAAATAGTGTCCTTACTTTAAATTTTAAATAACATTTGAAAAACAGTCTATCTGGAATTAACTGTAACATGTGGGAAAATTCTGTGAATTCTCAGTAATCATTTATAAAAATTTTTAAAGATATAACTATGTGATGAGCAATGTATAATGTAAGTAATGTATGAAAATGATTTATAACATTTATTCAGTTCTTATAATAGTTGCTAAACCATTAGCTCATTTAATCCTCACAGCAACCTTATGACACTTACATTATTATAATTATTATTCTTATTGTGCAAAGGAAAAATAAAGTCACAGATCGCTTAAATAGCCTAATTAAGGTACACAAATATTAGATGAAGAAGCCAAGAATAAAACCTAAACAAATTGGTTCCAAAATGTGAGATTTTGACCACAATGTTCTATTGCCTTACATATTGTTACCTCTCATTAGTTGCCAGTCTGGTAACTATTGGGTTGCCCAAAAATTTCGTTTGGGTTTTTCCGGAAGATGTTACAATAAAATTCTATCCTTAACCACAATACTATCCTTCATTGTAATGTAATGTCATCCTTAACTACAAATACAGTGAGCTGATTGAGAGGGTTGTGATGTTTAAAATATCACTTTTTTTTTTCTTTTGCTCTCACAAGAGGTGAAATCTATTCCCTCTTCTTTTGAATCTTGTATGGCCCTATGGCTTGCTTCCACCAATAGAATGTGCCATCTTAGAATCCTGAGACCCTCATTTTATGTGTAAGCAGAGTTTAGCCTCTTTGAAGATGAGAAATCATGTGAAGAGAGACATCACATGGACAAAGAATGTCCAGCCAGGCAGCAAAAGCTCCAGACATGTAATGAGTTCATTTAGGACCATCCGGCTCTGGATAAAGAAAGTTTCATGAGTCACCACAGGCAAGACCAGCAAAAGAGGTGCCCAGCTGAGCCTAGCTTACCAAGCTGTCAACAGAAAGAAATGTGAATAAATAGATGATGATTGTTTAGAGCTACTAAGCTTATTATGCAGATTTTTTTTTTCCCAAAACAGGGGTTAATAAGCCTTCTGTGATTTTTGCCAGTCAGACACATCTTGAATATTGAGTCTGTTTCTCCACTCCACGATTGCAAAATACTTGACAAAATATGTCTAAAGGCTCATAACCATAGTGCTGACATATTCAAATACCATATTAGATAAAGAGATAGCAGCTGCTCAAAACTACTATCCTAGATTCAGAAATTCCTGGAAGTGTGGTACAGGACTACTGCCTCCAGAAATAAATGTGCAATGATATCTTATCTATGTTCTACCAAGCTGAGCAATTGCATCTCACTCATAATTTTTTATTGTAGTACATTGACCAGTGGATTGCAGCTGTAATGGGTGGTATGTGCCTTGACATATATTCCTTAATGGGCTATATGACATGCAGAGTATAAATGATAGGAAAGAAATGGCAGGGATATGTTTAACAAATTAAAGTGGACAGAATTGACTTCAACTTCAGTTTTCTTGTTTTTGTTTTTATGAGAAAGTGCACCTTGTACAATGCAGAGGCCTGCAAGCTGTGCTTGAGGTGTAGCCTCACCTCTCCAAACAACTGCAAGTTAGTGTACCTATCATAGGCAGGGATGCTGGTATGTTAGGGACCTGTATCTAACAAGCCAAAGAAAAATTGTGTACAAAGAATTGCTCACCAGTGTGCCTATTGTGTGTCATTTAATGGAAGCAAAATGAGTTGGGGACTTATTTCTTGTGAATCTTTTCATGGATTCTGAACTTAGTATCATGTGACATTGAATCAATGGTTGTATAGCAGGTAGATTAGGGGCAGAAGTAGAACTGATACAAACACACCTATTCAACACGTATAGAAAAAGATTTATACGGTGAAAGACAACATAGAAGAAAGGAACTGATAAGACTTTGATCTCTGGATGGTGGCCAATCCATCTATAGTCTGAAATAGTGAAAATCTTGCCACATGTGACTAGGAATTTCTCCTTTTAATGGAATTTATATGATGTAAATTTGACTACAGTTGAATAGAAAAAAAAAAACTGTGAAAATGTCTAGAAAATAAAATGTACAGTGACTATTATTGACTGTGTTGGCAAAAGTGAAACTGTTAGCTAGAGAATAACCAGGTAAATAATTTGAGGTCAGTATATGACAAAAAGAAATGTTTCATAATGATGTTCCAGTACTCTTTTGAAGATTGGAAGAAAATTAAGGTTAATCTAACAGTTTGATAGTTAGGTATTACAGAATAAAGGGATCTATTTGGAATAAGTAGCTACCTAAAATTAGTTGCAGTTTTGGCATTCAATTCATTAGTGACAAAAAGGTAGCAGATCTCTCCTCTTCAAGGTGGTAAAACCCAGAGTCAGGTGAGTGTTCAAAAACACTGAGAATTGTCTTATTTCCTCTTCCATGTTAAAATGGAACATACGTATTGAACAATGAAAATGCTAAGAGGGGCAATGCCATTTCATTGGTTATATGGTAATCAAAATAAAGTTGCCCCTAATGGCATGCTGCTCCCCCAAACAATTTTGGGAACAATAAAATTCAGTGAAACTCCAATCTTCCTGTTTAAGGAGCAAAAGGGCATTAAAATATAGTAGTAGATTAACTTCCTGAATTATCTTCCATGGAGTTTGAGAGTATGTAAAAGGTTAGAGCAATTCAAAAAGGCCAAAGAAAGAGAAAGAAAAATGAGCCTAAGGGTAATGGTTTAAAAGAAGAAAAAGATTAAGCCAGGCAGAGTTGTTCTGCTATTTATTTTAAAAAAAGAAGAGGGAGGTAAAATAGAAAAAAATAAGTACCCCAAAAACATCTACTTTACATCCTTTAAACACCTTTTAAAGGATCTTGTCACATTCAATCTATCCTCTACTGGGTGAGTTTAAAATAGGTAAAATGAAAGGATAATTAATAGAAAGGCTGAAACATGGTGAACAATTCATCTCATCTATTTAGTCCAGGAACTTGAAACTGCATCTCCCAGCATGATCTCTATGGCTGTGTGAAATGTTTAGGTTAAATATCAGGGTGTGTGAAGCAAAATTTCTTTGGCTTGTTGGATACAGGTCCCAAATACAACAGCATTCCTGCCTATGACAGTGAAGAGGCACTGCAAGGACTTCAGTGGAATTGGGTGGTTATGGAGATACTTTCTTGTAAGGCATTCAATGAATGAAATTATTCGTGAATGAAAAAAATTGCAGATCAAAGTACTGGAAGCAAAATACCCCTAAATACATAATTGCAATGAATGCGACATAAGTGGCAAACATTGCTGTTATGTCCTCTAGGTCAAATTTCATTCAGAATAAATTGGACATGAAGTTTGATAATTAGTACTACGTAATATAAAATTCACAAAGGGCAACAGAAATTTTCAATTTTTTCTTATAAAAGAATTTATCTAAATTCTAACATCACAATGAATATTACAATGGTGTTTCATAAACCTTTTATGTGATTATATTTTTTTAATTGAGGTATAGTCGATTTACAATGTTTCAGGTGTAGAGCAAAGTGAATCAGTTTTATATATGTACATACGTATGTGTATATATTATATATATATATATATACACACACCTATATATGTATATATATATATATATATATATGTATATTCTTTTTCAGATTCTTTTCCTTTATAAGTTATTATATGATATTGAATTTAGTTCCCTGTGCTATACAGTAGGTCTTTGTTTATCTATTTTATATATAGTAGTGTGTATATGTTAATCCCATATTCCCAATTTATCCCTCCCCCATTTCCCTTTTGATAACCATAAGTTTGCTTTTCTATGTCTGTGAAAGCATTTAGAAATGTTTTCTAAATAAGTTCATTTGTATCATTTTTTAAGATTCCTCATGTAATTGATATCATATGATATTTGTTTTTGTCCGACTTACTTCATTTAGTATGATAATCTCTAGGTCCATCCATGTTGCTGCAAATGACATTATTTCATTCTTTTTTATGGTTAAGTAATATTCCATTGCATATATGTACCACATCTTCTTTATCCATTTATCTGTCAATGGACATTTAGGTTGCTTCCATGTCTTGGCTACTGCAAACAGTGCTGCAATGAACATTGAGGTGCCTGTATCTTTTTGAATTAGAGTTTTCGTCTTTTCTGGATATATGCAGAGGAGTGGGATTACTGGATCATATGGTAACACTATTTTTAGGTTTTTTTTTTTAATTCTATTTTATTTATTTTTTTTATACAGCAGTGATGAATTGGGAGATTGGGATTGACACATATATACTAATATGTATAAAATGGATAACTAATAAGAACCTGCTGTAGAAATTTCCAACTTTGTTTTAAAAATGTTAGAAGTGGGGGTAGTAATATCAATGCACGCTACAACAATTTGAGTTAGATTAATGAGAAAGGTAAGAGGGTCATGGAGACTGATGCTATACTAACAAGGAATGAATAATATAGTACAGTTAATAACAGTATCTGATACGAACTATCTAAAATATGCAACAGACTAACAGAGATTGGTATAATGTGACATTGTGTTAACACTTTGTTTTCATACTTAGAGTGGAAAATTTTAAAAACCTTACAACTGGGCTTCCCTGGTGGCGCAGCGGTTGAGAGTCCGCCTGCCGATGAGAGAGTTCGTGCCCCGGTCTGGGAAGATCCCACATGTCGTGGAGCGGCTGGGCCCGTGGGCCATGGCCGCTGAGCCTGCGCGTCCGGAGCCTGTGCTCCGCAGAGGGAGAGGCCACAAAGTGAGAGGCCCGCGTACAGAAAAAAAAAAAAAAATACACCTTACAATTGCCTTTATATGAGTGGAAACTCAATACAATTTTACCACATTGTCAAAGGTATTAAAATTCTACCTTGTACTATCATACTTTTTGTGAGGAGAAATTTAGTCATGATATTGGTGAAGAGCAGGCTGAATCACTGTGCTGTTGGCATTATATTAGTAACAGAATTGGAAAAGGAAGTAAAAAAAAAAAGCTTGACAACAAAAGTTACGCATAAGTCTTAAAGAGAATGGTTGATGAGTTTCAAAAATTTAGAAATTGGCTAAGACTATGAAATTTGGGAAATTAGTTGCCTGGTGCCTCAAGAGGTTTCCCCAAAAATAGAGGTAATTAGTGTTTCTGAAGAATTTAACTACTAAGAAGACAGTCCATATTTAGTGGATATATCTCATTCCAAATTATGCACCTTCCTAATTTGGTGAATTTAATTACTTCTTTAAAAGAGGCAAAGTGAAACAACTAAGTGACTAGAAGAAGACTATTCAAATGGACATCTAAATATGGTGGGATACAAAAAGTGTTATAGAACAGGGCTTGTCTAGTCCACTGGTACCATAAGGTCTAAGTGAATATATGATATTAGATTTTACCAACTCACCATCATGCTCATTGGACTTAGTGACAGAAGTCAGATAATGCTTCTCCAACCCCTTATTACAGGCTCCTAGAGTCACAGACCTAAAAGCTACCACATGCTGCTATTATATATTGTTCTTTCCAATAGAAACTATTCCCTTGGTATTAGGCTCTAGTAGAGACAGCACCCAATACTAAACACATATGGAAACAATAATGGATTTGCTTTCTTAACTATCCTGCATGGGAGTTGTGGATGGGAAAAAGACTAGAATAATCCATAGAAAGTGTATCAGAAGACAAAAGGGAAACTCTGAGCCTATAATTGAGACAATTGAGACTATTATGAGGATGTTTCCCAAGACAGTTTATTTAGCAAGTGAAAATTGTGTGTGTGCTGAATACTGAATACTGTAGGTGTTGCCTCAGGAGGATTGTGACATAATATGGCTACCATTTGCATGACAATCGATGAAACCTAGGACCTTCTTTCTCCCAGAACCCGTTGATGGATTACCTGACTATATGACCCTCTTCTTAATAAAACAATGCAAGTATTATGGTGTACCTATGATAACTCTCAGAAGAATGGAAATTTCAGCTATTCAGCTGATGGAGAAAAAGTACTTGTAAGAGTAGGAAAAGGAAAACCTGTACAGTAGGCTAAATTACTTGAAGTAGTACATTTAGCTTTTGTACAAATGCTAGAAGCCTATTCTCAAGGGACATATGTGGATTTTTTTACAAATTCTTGGACAATGGAGATAACCTACCTATGTGTTTGGTTAATGGGTCACAGACAATTGGAAAATTAAAAATACACACACGTGGAAATCCCTAATCTTGAAGGACTTCAGGAACACCAAAGAATGAAGAAAAAGTAGTATGTGTTAGATGGTCCCTAAAAAACCTAGCAGAAAGTTCTGAAGAGGCTGGAATGGGATGTTTAAAACAATATTTGAAGTAGCAGGCTGAGTATAAGAGATGAGTCTCCATGGGTACTACCAGTTGGACTGAATGAAGGTAAATTTCTTTGTTCTCCATTGAAGTACTAATAGTTGCCTATGGCTCTTCAGAATGACAGGAAAAGGTCTTTTTTTCTTTTTTTTTACTTGCTGCGGAATGAATTCCACAGAGACAAAATGCAGCTGATAATTATCAGTTAGATCATACTAGGCCATCACTTATAGCTTCCAGAGAATTTCTAAGTGTTTGTACATTCTCTGTTTTTGTTTGTTTGCTTTGTTTTGTTTTCTTGTGAATATCATTACTGAAGCAATGATCCAAAATGTTATAAAAAGATAGAAACAATGTGAATTATTTCAATTTGGAGCATCCAAATCTATTTTCTCAACTTAAAGGACCTACTTCACAATAACTATGATGTACAGTTCAGCTAAAAGCACCATATTATTTGGACATATTCCATACATTCTCACCTTCAGAGTAAAATTTTGATAAGAAATTGAAAGGGGCATTTAAAACATTTGATAAAAAGTGGATAAAGTAACAAAGAGCTTGTCTGCATGATCAGATAACTGGATTTAACATTTTATTAGGGAGGATATAAAATGGGGTTATTTGGGGTGCAGAAGTGAGAATGCATGTGTAGGAGATGATACCATAATACAACTTTGTCTTTTCCACTTGACAAATTGTTTCTGTTGTAATGTAGTATCACATGATGCTAAGATCTTGATTTCGTTTGTTGGCTCCAATTGAGAGAGACATTTTGACACATAACTTTATTGCTAAGACTTCAAACCTCGCAGCATTAATTCCAAAAGAATTCCTGGTTGGATGGGCCTTATGTTTGCAGCTTTGACTGTGTTTTGTGTGAGAGATATCTCTATTCTTTTCAAATCCAGTGACATGAATGGATGAAAGAGAAGACATTGGTGCAGTTACACCCTTTGCCAATGTTATGGTTGAGGATTGTGCCTGAATTCCTCAACCCAATTCAGGTAGGAAGAAACCAGGTAAATCTAGGGATAACTAAAAGCAGAAGAAGTGGTAGGTAGTAAAGTAAGGAACTTGGAAGTGAGTGATAACACCAGGAAAACAATGTTTTTTTGTTTTTTTTTCCATCAACAGTGTCTCAAGGCAAGAGAATGACCAACATTAGTTTTTGTTCCCTCTGGAAGACCACCAGCAATGCTTCCTTCTGAGAAATGTCCATTACACTGAAGGTGAGGTAGGAACTTTGCCAAAAAAGTTTTCTGTGTAATCCAGAAGAAAAAATTTGTGATTCAGCACTCTTTAATGACTCTACTGAATCTTGGTCCTTTTGGAAACTTCTTTTAGTTAAAGGTTTATAAACTCTGTTCACTAATTAAGCTCTTTTGCTAGAATCTAAAGGAGATACTACCTTTGAATTGCACAGATCTGTGATTGTACAATGGTTGATCACTTGTGCATTAGATAATTGTGAACCAGGCTGATGCACTGTTGAAGTAGTTGTCAGGATATGAGGGATGTTGTATTTCTATAGTTTGCTTGGTGTGCTAAAGCCTGCTCTGCTGTTCTGAATATGTTAATTGGAAATGTGTTTAACTCAAGAATGGGAATTGAAAAGAGGTTGATGATAATAAGAAAGGTTAATATAGGGATGATGCAGGGTCCACACTAATTGTTTTTCTCTTCTAAATCTCCAAAGAGACCCTCTCTAGGAAGTTCTTATGTTACATGTAGAATGAATAATTTTAGAAGTAGAAAATGAACAAAAAATGAGTTCCCAATAACCACAATATGTGTGTGTAAATATAAATTTTCTATACTACAATCATGCTCAACAATAACAAGGGCAAGTGTAGAGCAAAGTCAACACTGGTCCTAGTGGTCTTGAAGAGATTCAGGAACCATTGATTTGTAGCTAAGTGTTTTGAGCCAAGCAGAAATAGCACTTTTGGAAGCATGCCACAGTGTTAAAATGTACATTGTATTCCATATCGAAATTTTAACGGGATTTCTTTGGCAGGAAACTAGCCAAATTTGGCAAGACTCAGAAAAATGATGAACAACAGGTGTGTAGAGCACATATATTCATGAAATGATGAGGCAATTTTCCTGAGTGGCTCTTTGGGAGAAGGTATAACCCCTTACATAGGATAAGCTCTCTTATATGTTGATGAACATAAAATCAAATAGGTCGTGAAGAGTATAACTGAGTATCATGGAAGTACAGGCGAGAGGAGCTCACTCATGGAAAGAGTCACAACGGCCCAAGTTGTGAAGAATGTCACAGAGAAGCATTGAGTAGGAAAAGTTTCCTGATAACACAATGGGTGGAAACAGGGAAAAATACAGTCTGCAATATATCATCTTAGTGGGAAATAGACAAATCATAGTACACAATGATATTTAAAAAACAGTATTTGTCAAAGCCTATTATTTGTAACTAGGTTATGACTGGGAGCTCAGCTTTGATAGGCCCTAAATTTAATAAACAGTGACTTTTAAAAACTGCTTCAATTTGGAGCATCCAAATCTATTTTCTCAAATTAAAGGACCTACTTCACAATAACTATTATGTACGGTTCAGCTAAAAGCACCATATTATTTGGACATATTCCATACATTCTCACCTTCAGAGTAAAATTTTGATAAGAAATTGAAAGGGGCATTTAAAACATTTGATAAAAAGTGGATAAAGTAACAAAGAGCTTGTCTGCATGATCAGATAACTGGATTTAACATTTTATTAGGGAGGATATAAAATGGGGTTATTTGGGGTGGAGAAGTGAGAATGCATGTCTTATTGGGGATATGTAATATAAGTGAAACACCACTGGTATATTTTGAATATATATTTGGTGTGGAAAACTTTAATAACACATCTAATGGTATTTAGTATAATAAAAGATTTATTGTTTGAAAGTAACTGAGTAAAAAAGGATATCCCAATGAAAATAATCACAGAATGGAACATTATTTGGAAAAACTGATTTTCAAGTCTTAACTGATGTAGTTTCCATGGAAACTAACTGGACTGAAGAAGAAACAAATTTATTTTCAGAATAATTAAATATACATTAAATTCATCTCTCACATTTATTTTTTTAGAAGTACAAATAGTAGTATATGAAGAGTTAAAAGTAAAATCAAATTGATTATAAAATATTCAAAAACTGAAAAGATGTGATCAAGACTAACATATCTAGTCATTCATACTAACATTCACAAAATTTTGCCTATTCTGTTGGCTACAGACAGGAAAAATCTTTCTGTTTGCAATGTCAAAAATGTATCTTACAACAGGGAACTCTACTCAGTACTCTGTAATGGCCTAGATAGAAAAAAGTCTTAAAAAGAGTAGATATATGTATATGTATAACATATTCACTTTGCTGTACAACTGAAACTAACACATTGTAAATCAACTATATCCCAATTAAAAAATATATATATATATGTATATATATATATATATATATATATACATATATATATATATATCTTTCAAAAGAGCTATTAAAAGATGTTAAAATTATATGACATGACTGTATCCAGAGTTCAGGGGTAGACTATTGTTAAAGGGTTAACACTGGGTCTAAATTCACACTCCATATCCAGGAACAACTGAGAATATGACCCTGGATTTACCTGCCCCTTGGAATGTGTTGACAATCTGAACAATGATATATCAAGCATATTATACTTAGTTATCAGAATTGTTTACTGTTAAACTCTTTGTTGAGTTATGGTTGCCCTGGGAATGATGCAACTTGCACACACTGCTAGAAGGACTCCATGGGAAAAATAAAAGTTATGTGAGAGATGGGAAGGGCTGCTTTCCTGACTGGGCTGTATCTGTGCCCTCTTCAGCCTCTTTTGCCTTCAAACATGCCCCATGCATTGGAGACTCTGGAGAGCCTTGACTACTATGAAACCCTGGATGCAACTTCTATTTGATTGTGTGATATATTCCTTGCTTCCAAGTGAATGAGAAAGTGAGGAAGGACAAGCCAGACAGAAGTCATAGTCTATTTGCAATCTAATTTAGATGTGACTTCCCATAACTTTTGCCATATTCTGTTTGTTAGATGTGAGACATGAGATCCAGCTCACAATCAAGGAAAGAGAATTGTATAAGATAAGACATAAATACTAGGAGAAGTAATCACTGGGAGCTGTCTTAGAGGCAGCCTACCACACTTGTGAAGAAAATATTTAAGCATTGAATTTACATTTGTCTGGAACTGAGTTCATATGACTTCTAAATTCTTTTCAATTCTATATTTCTATAATTGTATGTCAATAGTGGAGTTAGAGAGATTGTAGAAACATTTTTGAATACATTTTAAAAATTGAATGGTTTTTATATTTTATTTACTCTTTGGCTCAATACAAAAAGAATTAAAAATACTTTGATAAGGATTCATTTTGAAGATAAGAACTCAAAATACTTTGTCAAAATTCTATTTTTATAATTTTAAAGTATTTTAAGCTCTTAAAACTTCTATAAATTTAAGTGAAATTTAAAATACTTTCTCTTTAAATAAATTGTTAATATTATCATGAATTGTCAAAAATTTTCCCAAATCTATCTGTTTGGTGGGTTTATCTTTTTAAATGTGCTTTTCTCAAGCAATGCAAATATTTTTCCTTAATTTCATAATGGTAAGATTAATATAATTTTGTAATTACAAAATGTTTCACATTCACCTTTGTCTATCTCTCAGGAATTAAATGTCTTCCTGACATTTACAAAGTTTGAATTAAAATCCTGAGAGTCCAACCTACTTCTTAAATGAATGAGTCACACCAATTCATACTTGTTCAAAATAAATATTTTTTTTATGATACCTGCCCTTCCTCTATGCAGTTGTAGTATTGCTTAACCTAAGGTACTTTTTAAAGGAATGAAGCAAGCATTTCTTAACTCTAAGTGCCTAGCTTGTTATTTTTAAATACTAGATTTCTCTAAACTGAAATTTTAACTTATTTCTACTCTAATATACAAAATTAACTTGTATCAAGAGGACCTTAATTTTTCTATTAGATAATAAGGAAAACTGATTGAAATATATACGAGGCTTCAATACCTGTGATTTTTTGGAACTCTCAGGAAAGATTCAAAGGATACATAATTTTTAATATTCTTAATTGACTTTTCAAAATCCATCAGAACTGATATCTAAGTTACAGATGTTTGTATAACTGGGTCAGAGCAAATATTCTGAATGATCCTACAATGTTAAAGTAAATAAGATACATAATTTTGCTTCTACTGCTGTAACCAGGATATGAGCAGGTGAAAGTCACATTTACAATGTCCATAATATTATCCTTTCCATATTAATATGTCCTGAACTTAAAAAAAATTATCTCTACTTTCTAAACCTCTTCAGTGCAAAGTATGCCTCTGTATGATTGCTTGTTGGGTTAAGAGGTTGCATAGATTACTAGATCAAGATACATTTTACATCCAAATTAATGTCACAAGTGTAACAAATTGGGATGCTCAGATATTGTCAAACAATGTAAGGTCAAGGTTGGCAAATTAATTAGTATTAACATATAGACCTTTCAGCAGGAAAGAAAAGCTTTTTACTTGGAGCTGGGCATTCTGCAGGATTTGTCAACTCGAATCTGTCACTGGTCTTATTATCTCATTTGTCTTATTTAGGCTAAATTGGCAGTTATGTCTTCATGGTAAATGTTTGTTTTTACAAATGAGCAATGAAGCAGAATCTGGGAAACACACACTAAAATAGGTTTGGTGTAAATTTTTAAGATATTTCTAGAGCTGGATCATCCATAGAAAATTTTCTTTACCAGTTGACTTTGTTTATATTTTAAATTTGTGGCTATTAGGGCAAATAACATAGAAATTTGAGTTCCTCTAATCAATTGGACAAAATATATTGAGTATTGAAGATGTGAATGACTTAGTTATGACACTGGACAAGTTAAAGAGTAAGAGTTTATTTTTGATTTTGATTTTTTAGTGTTGTAAATTAAAATTTCCTTATGTGATCCTGATTGGCACAATCATATACCTGATGCACCTATGTGTGTATCTATATGTGTGCACAAAACCACACACACACACATACAAACACACATATATATGTGTATATACACACATACACACAGGACTTCACTGTAGCATATTTTATTCTGATCAATAATATGTAAGACACACTTATTTTGTTTAGCTTGTGAACAAGAAGTTTAGAAAATTCAGTGATAGAAGAACTCTATTATGAAGACATATAAACACAGATTTACATATACACACATACACATAGCCTCAGAATACTATGGTGTGTAAGTAATATGTTATGTGTAAGTAATAGTATGTGTGAAAGTAATATGTTAACAATAATATATATGGAAATATATAAACTGTTTAATATATTTGTTAAGACTAGATCAGCTAGGTTATACTATATGTTACAAAAATAACATCATTCTTAGCAAAAAATTAATTTAAAAAAAAGATATCGGGGCTTCCCTTGTGGTGCAGTGGTTGAGAGTCTGCCTGCTGATGCAGGGGACACGGGTTTGTGCCCCATTCCGGGAAGATCCCACATGCCGCAGAGCAGCTGGGCATGCTACATTAGAAGAATTTTTCATAGGATTATCTTGTTCTTTAATCTTAATTTAAGATATATCCTTGAAATTACAGTTTAAGATCTACCAGACATGTACTCTCATTCTCTCCACCCCAAATCTTTATAGACTTCATAGATTATGAATCCTGAAAAAATCTTTACTTAAATTTACAGACAAATTGTTTATGGACAAATAAAGAGTTCCTTGTAAAAACAAGAGTGAATATTCTTTTACTAAAATGAGTAACACAGAAAAATACATTTTCCTGATACATAATCAAAAATAGTCTCTCTGGCTTTTATTTAAAATGTGATTACTGAATTTTTATAAAGGAATTCACAATACAGAGTTCATTTGATATTCAATAAGCGCCTTGTCCTTTTGTCACAGATATTGGTTCTTCCTTAGATTATGGATGTATAAAGAACCAAAATTCCATTAGCTTCAATGTCAGTGACAAGAATAGAACAAGACCTATGGATTACAGTAGAGACTCCATGTTGAAAACGCTAGTAAATAAATACTGGTCATAGTAGGCATGAATGAAAATATATTAAATATATTTTTATCTAAATTTCTCAGAATATGTGTTTCCAAATACACAGGAAATAGACCTTTTGTAATTATTACTACACGTAAATTTAAAGTTACACTTTTGCCAATTACTATGGGAATTTGTTCATATATTTAAAATATAATTCTTTTTATAGTTCACTTAAAGATAAAATGAGTAATTTTTTTTTTTTTTTTTAGCTTTGCACAGTTTGGTTTCCGTGAGGTCTGATCAAACCATGTGGGTAAATATTGGCTTATGTGGAGTATTCTGCTTTATAAAATCTCTGATAGAGATTAGCATTTAGGTTTGAGAAAGGAATATATAACTTATTTTCTGTATCAACACCATTTCATGACACAGTATTGCTGTCTTAAATGTGTAAAAGAAGCTGCTATGAACTCTCTTTAACCTCAAAATTCCAAAGAAAAAAACTCTATTCTGAAAACTTGTGGTATACTATTTCAAAAAGGATAATTATCAGTAATTATCAGATAATTATTGGCAAACTCTCAATAAGCAATAATTACTGCCATAAACTTGGAAAACTGAAATAAGTTTCTACAACCTATTATATAAACTCTATTTACTTGAAATAGCTCTGAAGTAGGACTAAATTACCATTTTCAAAATGGAGTCCACTTTTTAATGAACTAAATAAATCAATATTTAAAAAAACTGAGACATCCTTATGTTTACTTCAATACAAACCAATGACTACAAAATATCTAAAATTGCTACATAAAATAAAAATTATATTTTTTAAAAAGGTGGTTGTATATGTCATAGAGAAATAGAATTTCTTTGAGGGCAGAATAAATTAGGAAGACAAAGCCAAGAATATGAGGAATTGCTGAAGTTGCTGTATATACTGAATATGTGTACCTCTGGGGGAATATGCTAAAAATCTGTGAGCCTTCACCTGTGCAGTGCAGGGAACTATATGGGAATTCACCACACATAAAGTTAAGAGTAGAGAAAGACCTATACTATTAGAAAATATAGTTAACTAAAAAGTGAATTTGGGGCTTCCCTGGTGGCGCAGTGGTTGAGAGTCTGCCTGCCAATGCAGGGGACATGGATTCGTGTCCCAGTCTGGGAAGATACCACATGCTGCAGAGCAGCTGGACCAATGAGCCATGGCCGCTGAGCCTGCGTGTCCGGAGCATGTGCTCCACAGAGGGAGAGGCCACAACAGTAAGAGGCCCGCGTACCACAAAAAAAAAAAAAAAAAAAAAAAAAAAAAAATTGAAAACAACACAGGCTTCCCTGGTGGCGCAGTGGTTGAGAGTCTGCCTGCCAATGCAGGGGACATGGATTCGTGTCCCAGTCTGGGAAGATACCACATGCTGCAGAGCAGCTGGACCAATGAGCCATGGCCGCTGAGCCTGCGTGTCCGGAGCATGTGCTCCACAGAGGGAGAGGCCACAACAGTAAGAGGCCCGCGTACCACAAAAAAAAAAAAAAAAAAAAAAAATTGAAGACAGTCAGAAAGTAAGGAAAATTTCTTTCTCATATTTCAGGCTCTTGTTAGAAGTAAAATAGAACTTGCTCCATGAGAACTTATGGCAATGGGCTAGGTATAGGAATTGAATTTGTGCTATTTGTCTGGTTCCAAAAAATACAAAAGAATAATTAATTTGAAGTGGAGTGGACTTGTATTTCCTCCAGGTCTCAGGGAGAAAAAAAGGAAAAGAAAGAAAAAGAACAACATCAGAAAGCTTAACTTCTAAGATAATTGACCCTAAAAAACCAGGCCTCATAGAAATGCCATAGAGTTACAAAAAATTTATGAGCCCCAATTAAAAATCATAAAATATTATAAGAAACAAGACTATTTGAATGGTATTCATCAGAGAAAAAAATAATAATACCAGGTATATAAAGATTATAAATTAGAATTGTTGAATATTGTAGTAAACTGAATAATGAATGGTCTCCCAAAATATTGACATCTGAATCCTTGGAACCTGTGAATATGTGACCTTACATGGTAGAAGAGGCTTAACAGATATGATTAAGTTAAAGATTTTATAAGGAGACACTATCCTGGATTATCCTGTAATCACAAGTGTCCTTATAAGAAAGAATAGAGTTACAGTGAGGGAGAAAGCAATGTGATAATAGAAGGAGAGACTGAAGTGGTGCAGCTATAAACCAGAATAATCATGGAGTGCCAGTAGCCTTTACAAGCTAGAAGAGTCAAGGAACATATTTTCCTCTGGAACCACAAGAAGGAGCCAGACCTGCCAACATCTTGATTTTAGCCCCTTACAACACATTTAAGACTTCTGGCCTCCACAACTATAAGTGAATATACTTGTGTTGTTTCAATCCACTAAGGTAACTATTGCAAAAATTAAAACAAATTATTGTGATAATTTGTTACAATGGCAATAGGAAAATAATACACCATAAATATGAAATAAGAATACTTAAAATGTTTAAATTATTAGAATATAAATTGAACATATTCCTGAGGAAAGGAGATTATAAATGTATATATATATATATATATGTACATTTAGGGAGGAAAGCCCACTAAAAACCAATTAGTTTTCAAAAATACAGTAACTCAAATTAAAATTTCTATATGGGAGTTAAATAGCAGTATAGACACAGCTAAAGAAAGAATTAATTGGATGGATGAACCATCTGAAGAAAATACAGAGAATTTAATACAAAAAGCCATAAATATAAAATGTAAAAAAATTAAAATATATGGGAGAATATGGTGAGCAAAGATAATACCTATCTAAATGTAAAGTGAGAATTAATTGGATGGATGAACCATCTGAAGAAAATACAGAGAATTTAATACAAAAAGCCATAAATATAAAATGTAAAAAAATTAAAATATATGGGAGAATATGGTGAGCAAAGATAATACCTATCTAAATGTAAAGTGAGAATTAATTGGATGGATGAACCATCTGAAGAAAATACAGAGAATTTAATACAAAAAGCCATAAATATAAAATGTAAAAAAATTAAAATATATGGGAGAATATGGTGAGCAAAGATAATACCTATCTAAATGTAAAGTGATAGGATGAAGAAAAAATTGGAAGAAATTTCACCTGAGAACTTTCTAGAACTGATGAAACACACAACCTTCACACTTAGGCATAATTAGTTACTTCTTCACAAAGAAAAATCCTTACTTAAATACAACATCATCAAATTGGAGATCACTAAAGAGAAATAAAAGACATGAAAAACCACCAGGTAATATTTACTGCAGATATATGGCTGAAATATGTCAAAACATTAAATAGCTCAGGAATATATATTATAGAGGGAGGGTCAGTGTTTTAGACATATAGAACCAAAAGATTCTTTGTAGGTTCACTGTAAAACAGGAGGAAAGAATACCAAAGTATACGTTCAAATGTAACTTTTCTAATATATGTTACATTATATTATATAATGTATATATGTATACACATCACATGTGTACTTATTTATATGCATATAATACATGTCATATTACATATAATACATGTGTATAGTATGTAAATTGCATATAATACCTGTCATAATGTATATAAATTATATTATATAGTGTGTCAGTCAAGGGATGAGACAAAGTAATGTTGGTTCCTTTGACATTTTAAAATTTAAAATATAAATAAAATAAAAAATTTTAAAGGAGAAACAAGAATAATATGACAAAATAGCAATGACAATGACAATGACATGCACCACCTTCTATATTCATTACCTCAAATTATATTTTCTTCCTTTTTCAAGACTTTTTTCATAATACCAGAAATTATCAAGAATATTTTTAAAAAATTTTATTTCTATGTATTTCTTATCATCTAACTTTACCTTGCAATACATACAAAATACTCATATTTTCTGTCCAAATCCAACAATCTTTCTAGGTCTAACTCAACTTGCCCCATTGTCATGATTATTCCAGGACTCATGAACACTTTTATGGAAGAACCTTGGGAAAAAAATAAAAATGAAACCTAAAACAATAAAACTAAACTGATCAAAAAATCCTGCATATTTCTTTTACATGAGTCCATGAATCATATTTATTTCTCATGGGAGGCAGGTATAATTAAAGTTTGTGCCTATTGGCTATTGGCTTACTGAAGCTATATTAAGTCCTATATGCCCTCTAAAGAAATAACTTCCCCTTATTCAATGAGTGATGAGCACAGGTGATATCTTCAGATAATTCAAGAGAAAATTCTTCCTTATTAATAAAATACGCTTGTTTCTTTGAATAAGAAACCAATATCTCAGACACAGTAAAATAATAATGTGATTGGATATAACCACAAACCCTTAAATTATGCCCTGAATTGAACATTAAGAAGAAATAAAATAAGTTACATTCCAAAATAAATTTACATTAGATATACAGAACCAAATTCCAAGAATCTCATTGCCATAGTGCAGAACACCAGATAAAAGTCAAATAATTTTTTGAACAACTGAAGACTTACACCTTCATGCAGAGAACTTAGACTAGTGAGACCTGGTTGGAGATAGCAAGTGGCAACTACCTGTCTTCAATTTTCAGTTCTTTGCAATCAACAAACTTAATGTACAATCTTACCCAAAGAGCAAAGGCATATATCCCTAACTGGAGCAGTTCCTATGGCACTATTTCCTGCCATTTTTACTAATAATACTGTAATTAATAATTAATAATTATAATTAATTAATACTGTAACCTAGTATTCCATACATATGCTATCTTGTACTGTTTTATAATTTCATGGGTGAGAATGGCACATCTTATACTTAAAATATTTCCCAATTTTTTTTAATTTCAATATTCTGAGTTTTAAAGAAATCTCTTTCAAAACAGAAAAACTTACATTACAAAAATCCTCTGCAGTTAAAACCTTGCTGTTAAAGGTAAAAGAAGAAAATGATGCTTACTAATTTTTACATTAATTGATGAGGATTCATATTCACCATTTATTCATTCTACTTGATCCAGAACAAGAAGTTTACCATATTATCGATTGATCCATTGATCTATATGTACCACCTAATAACACTAATATTTTAATATAATGAGAAGAGTGAATCTAACTGCAGAAATTAGTTATTATTCTAATTGCTAGAATTCCTCCCTTCTGGAAACAATGCCCTCTTCTTCTCTCAACCTCTCTACAGCTAGCATAAAGTCCCAATGTAAGCAGATATTACCCCTTTCCCTTGGACAAAGTGAGTGTTGAATAAATAGGTCCCTAATCAAAACTATAAAAACGTGTTTGTTGTGATTGGGTCACAACATGGACAGGCAAATGAAGAATCTATATGAGAGATTTCCCCATTTTTTCTTTCCATGGGCTCAGCTCTGAGGGTTCGGGTCTGTAGCAGTTGGCAGTGCCAGGAGAAACCTGATTAACTTTAAGAAAAATGAAACCAAATAAGAAAGAGGTAAAGGGAGAGAGTGCTAGATTCAATATCCTTGAGTATCCTTGTTGGGATTCCTAGGGCTTCCAGGTATTTGCATTCCCAAAGTTTGACATACTAACTCCTCCTTTGATTAAGCTAACTGAGGATTCTTTAATATATTTTCAAACTAACTTAATTTAAACTTACTTTATTAGAAGACAAATTAAACTTCTAACTAATAAACGTGCAGATTATACAATCTATTTTCCTGCATTCTATTTTATGCTATATAAAAATTTTAACATTACAATTAGCAATGGATCCACAGAAATACCTATATTTTTTCTTATAAAGAATTTTAATTCATATGTACATAAAACTTGACAGTAAAAATATTTTCCAGAGAAATAAAAGCATCTACATTTGAGCTTTATTCTAAAGGCAAGGTGGTCAATGAAATACATTTTGCTTTAGTTTAATCTTTAGAGCAACCCAGTGATGATACGTATTATTATTAATATTCAGGAGAAAAAAAATTGGCTCAGAGAAGCTAAGGGAATTCTGTGAATTCAATTTATGACTGTACTGCACCAGAGCCATGTACTTAACCACTACACTATAGTCATTCATCATTCACTGGGTGCTTTTTTAAGAGAAAGAAAACCTTTAAAGAACAAGTGCATCAGCTTTCTAAATATCTTTAACAAGACACATTAAAAACTATGGCAGCTGACATATGGCTATTGATGTTAGCCAGTGAATCCCCCTGAAAAAAATGGATGCAATAATTTCTTGCATTAATACCTACCATATATTGCTAAATATAAATATGATGAAGATCCCAGAGTGTATTTTTTTGCTCTTATTACTTAGATAGCATGCTTATACTCTTGTACAGGTTTTCCTATTGGCCATTATATCAAACTAGAAATAAAAGATCATAAGGTAAGAATTGATA
>NW_020171990.1:2931964-3008951 GCF_003031525.2 Neophocaena asiaeorientalis asiaeorientalis
TATATATATATATATATATATAGCTGGAAAGAGATATATACATATATATATATTTAGCTGTAAACTGAATAATTTATTATATCAATGTACAGTTGTCACAGTGATAGGAAATCTTAAACAGATGAATAGAATAATTATAGAACTTCTTGCTATCATTGTTCTCACTCTCTTTTCTCCCTCTGCCGATCTGTATTTCTTTCCATCTATGTCTCCTTCCCTCTATTTAGTCTTGCTTTCTCCATTGTTATATAATATAATACATGCAAAATATATACATCTATAACTTCCTGGTTTACATTTTATAGTTTCAGCCGAAGAGAAAGAGAAAAGGATTTACATTAAATGAGCATACTAAACTGAAAACATTTTTAATGTATTGAAGCAAATACAAATTCTGCATGAGTAATAGGAAGGTAAAACACATGAACAAATGTAATCATATATATTACATATGGTATATATGTCACATGAATCAATGTGCTATAATCTAAGCTGTGCTGTCCAGTAGAATTTACTGTAATGTTGGAAATTCCTTCTTTCTTCTCAGTCCAATTGTGTACAATGTTGGAAATTCTTTCTTTCTTCTCAGTCCAATTGTGGTAGCCACTAGCCATGTGTGGTTTTGACTACTTGAAATGCGGAGAGTAAGACTATGGAACTGAACTTTTAATTTTATAGCAACGTGTGGCTAATGCTTCCTGTGTTGAACTTCTGCAGATACAGAAGAAATAGATTTGGAGCAAATAGATTCATAAATATCAAGAGAAATATTGCTTTTAATAATAAAATTTTAAATAATTATTCAGTCCAGTTGAATGAATGTGCTAAAGAACATTTGAGTTGACAACTTGAAAATGTTAAGAAAAAGCACTTAGAAAATAAAAGTATGCCATAGATTCTAATATAAATGTACTAATTTTTAAGATTACAGATTTTCAGGATCATTTAGTATGCAATACTTTTTCATCTCTTTTTTCATATGGAGGGAACTTGAATTATCACCTCCAGTAAGCAAATAGTAGAATAAATAAGTTAAAAAAGTAAATAAATAGATACTGAAAATTACTTGATATCCACTAGACAAGTTTAAAATATTTTGAAATAAATGGGCCACCACCCAGGATGAAGGAATTGCCTTTTCCTGTGTAGCATCCTGTTTTATGCTTGATGAAATATGTTTTATAGCGATATGCTTTTGCTCTAAATTTATTAGTAATTTCCCCCAAAAGGAACAATTTACTCAGAGAGATTTTATATACAGTCTTATGAAAAGGAACCTCAAAAAGGGGATCTGAAGGGTTCAAAACTGAAGGTGACAAATACAGATTTAGAAAAAAGTGTTGAAATTCTTAACGATTAAAGACTTTTATTTTCTGATCTAAAAGTCCTGTCTCTGAGATTGCTGTTTGAATCACAAAGAAATGTTCCCCAATTGCATTTCAGATTCAGAAAACGTTCCTTTAATGTGTGGCTGAAGCTAAGGACAGGGAACACTAATTGAGCCATGTTTTGTATTTATGTGTCTCTATGTTTGGAAATTGAACTGGGACTATCAAATAATTTCACTTAGGCCATTGAAAAAGCTATTGGATATTTTAATATTTAGTCACCAGTGGTTTGTTTGAATTTAATACATCTGTGAGCTAGAAGTTAACATCTTTGTATCTTATTACTAATCTCCTGAGAAAGCCAGACTTATTTATTTCCCCATTTTAAATTCAAAGGGGTCATTTGTTCTTGATTAAAGGCAAACATTGATCCTTAAATTAAAAAAAAAAAGTTTTCTAACGCCTGGTACTTGGTTTTCTTACTGTGACTTTTAAGTGTGAAAGTATAATTTAGTCGAGCAGAAAACCTCTTTACAGGACCAATTCTGCTCTAAAAGTATCAATCTCAACATGTTGGCCTTTTTGAGAAAGTACTTCCCTTTCCAAAGCAGTTAAATTGCTCTTGGTATCATAGAGATGCTGAGGTTTCCTTCCTTTTATTTCTTAGTCTGTACAGGAGTCAAAAATTGTTGAATTCTTTTTTTTTTTCATTACAGAGTTAAGATGCTCATCACAATTATTACTTCCTTTCTCTTCTGCAATAAAAATGAATGTTACAGATGTCAGTAATGGCATCATTTGAAAGGTAAAGAGTAATGCTGTACTGTTCCTTGTCAACAGTCAGCTCTATGAGCAGTCAGCCTCTGCAAGTTCCCAGGTCTTACTAAAGAAAATGTGTAGAAAGAGAGAGATAACCCTGCTGGGTGTACCCCCACTCTATTTTATCATCAGGATTTACATTACTGCAGGACACGACAGCAGAGTTATAAATAAACAAACAGCCTGTGACTCACGCTGAAGGACAATAAAGCATCTGCACCAGACAGAGAGTCACCTTCTTGTTCTATTAAGTTATCATTCCAATTTTAGATTCAGGTTTTCTGAAGCTCTTAAATTTGATTTTTCCCACTTCAAGTCACATATGGCCTTTTATCTTATTTTCCTATCTCAAAATTTCTAACAAAATTGCTGAATAATAGAACTTATTTTATCATGCCATGTTTCAGAGGTACATCTCCATCCCTCCCAGGTTTCCAACACTGTTCTGTCATTCGTTTATTAATTCATTTACTAATTCAACCCACAAATAAATTTTGATAACCTGCTATATGTCATATTCTGTGCCAGGAACAAAAATGTCACATGAGTAACATTTTCTGAAAAAAGAGCATCCACCTAGTCTGCCTGTAAAAAGGTATCACCTGTAGTATAAGTATTGGACCCCAATAGACTGGAACATGCAAACTATCTAAATAATTGCTCTAAATTTCCAGATGATTTAGAACCATCTGTGAGGCTTTTAAACACTAAATTATTCAAGTCTCACTTCAGACCGACTGAATTAGACTCTCTGGTGGTGGGTGTTGACATGTATGCTGTGAATAACAAATCTAGGTGACTTTAATAATGTCAGTTGAGAACCACTGCTCTAAGATATTATAGAATTTGTATTTTCATTATAATGGGGCAGCGAACAAATATAAATAAAACATGATCAAGTGAACAAACACTAAGATTAAATTATAGAAATTATTTTGTAATCAGGTAATCAATGATTTCACATGTTGAATTAGCACCCTATGCTACAATGCTTCAGGAAAGAGAACTGTATTTAAGTGTATTTTTAAAAAGATATCTGTTATAGAATGAATTGTGTCCCCCACCCTCCCAAAATATATATGTTGAAACCCTAACCCCAGTGGGAATATATTTGGGGATAAAGACTTCAAGGATGTACTTAAGTGAAATCATAAGGGTGAGGCCCTAATCTGGTAAGATTGATGTCCTTATAAGAAGAGGAAGAGACACCAGCGATCTTTCTGCCTGCAAGCACAAAGAAAAGGCCATGTGAGGACACAGTAAAAAAAGTAGCCACCTTGCAAACCAGGAAGAAATTCTCACCAGAAACCAACCCTGCTGGCATTTTGATATTGGACTTACAGTCTCCAGAACTGTGAGAAAGTAAATGTCTGTTGTTTAAACCACCAAGTCTGTGGTTTTCTATTATGGGAGCCCAAATAGACAAATACAATATCTTAAAGCTACTTCTTCTGTCCTTGTGTTCAAAGGAGACAGGAAGAAACCAGACACGAGTAAAAATATGTCATCTTAATTGAACATAGTAGAGCCAGAGGTAGTTACCCATTCTTGCAATAGTTGACAGGAAAAAACAAGCTCAGAGAGACATGCCGTATATAAAATGACAATCCTAGCATATGACAGATTCCTCAAGACCCCTCATGCTCACAATCGACTACCAAAACTGATTATTTCAACATTAATTAATTAATTAATCCAAAGGCATTGATATCAGTCTCTGTGTTAATTCCCGGATGATTCTTTGAGTTTCTTTGTAAGCTGCTACTAAAATGTAACAGTGGCAATGGCATTCAACAAGGGAGGAACATATGGCTGCAAAGTACAGAGCAGGACAGTGAGAAGCAGGTGATCAGTTCATGGCAATTATTAGATCAGGCATTCCCTTTCAAATAAAGAAATGAAACTTAAGAGCAATAGCAATATCCATAGGGCAGCACAATTTATTGTGCAATATTTTATGATACATTTACCTCTTGTATAGTTAAGTTTTATTATTTTATGGCAGAATAAGATAGAAAATTCTCTGTCCTATTTCATGGCAGAGGAGAAAGAAATAGGTAATTATTATTTATAGAGCACCTTTAACATGCTAAGCAATATGCTAAATATTTTACATTTCAAAGAGGCAGTATAATCTTAAAAGTTAATGTAGGTCATTACTGTAGGTAATAATCCAAAAGAGGCCTAAAGTTATTAGTAGTATTTTAAAGGAAAAAGAAAAAGGCTAGCGGAAGCTTGGGAATTCTGAGCCTGTGACCCTATTAGGAATGTGTATTTACTGACAATACTAATTTCTTTTTCCACAATTGTGTGTCTTTATTTGGTTTAGGGAGAGAGTCAAGGGAGTAATTTCCAGAACACAATAAAACAGCTATCCCTAAAATGATGACAGTTTTGCTATAACATACCCATAAATGATGGATGACATACCTAACATTCTGAATGAAGCAAAAAGAATTTTGCCAGTGTTGTTCAATGCTATTGAACAAAGGAGTTGAAAACTTATGTCCACATGAAAAGCTGCACCTGGATATTTACAGCAGCTTTATTCATAATTGCGTAACTTGGAAGCAACTAAGATGCCCTTCAGTAGGTGAATAGATAAATAAACTGTGGTATATTCAGACAACGTAATATTATTTAGTGCTACAAAGAAATGAGCTTTCAATCCTAAAAAGACACACAGAATCCTTAAATCAGGAAAAGCTCTATGTTTTCTGATTTCAACAATGACACTCTGGAAAATGCAAAACTATGGAGACAGTAAAAAGATCAGTGGTTGCCAGGAGTTAGGTGAGAGGGAGGGATAAATAGGGATGAATAGAGGATTTTTAGGACAGTGAAACTACTCTGTACAATACTATCAATGGTGAATACATGTCATTATAGGTGTGCCCAAACCCATAGAAGGTAAACAACCAAAAGTGTACTCTAAAACAAAACAAAAGTGGACTTTGGGTGATAATGGTGTGTCAGTGCAGGTTCCTTAGTTGTAACAGAAGTGCCACTCTGATGGGGATGTTGATAATTGGGGAAGTTATGCATGTGTGAGGGCGGCAGGGGGGTTATCAGAAATCTCTTTACCTTCTACTCAATTTTGCTGTGAACACAAAGTTACTCTAAAAGATAGTCTACTTAAAAATACAAAAAAAAACGAATAAGTACTCTAAAACATCTATTATATTCATTCAAGTAACCTGTTACTTATGTATAAACATGCAGATATATGATAAATAATAATTGGGACTGTAACTACCTCTGTGGAGGGAAGGATATAAAACATCCTTCAATTTTAACTCTAAAGATGAATTTTCCTAAGCTGCGTGGTGGTTTCATGTGTGTTTATTATATCATTTGCTATAAATTTGCTATAAATTTTGCATGCCTGAAATATTTCATGTGTAAACACAATAATGAGAAATGTATAGTGTAGAATGTAAGATTTTAAATGAAATACCCATAATTAACAACTTCTATCTTCAGTAAATATTATTTCCCCAAATCTGGTCTGTCGATAGTCCTAATTAGGGTTCCCTTTATTCTCTTTTTTCTCTTCCTGCTAACACAGCTTCCCTGCTCCTAGTTACCTTCTTCACGATCCCTATATTATTCATCCCTTAGTCATGCAGGCAGAGGTGTTCAGCTGTCTCCACCCCTGCTTCAAAATGTGTGCCTCCAAACCCATTACAGAGTACAGCAAGACAAACAGATAACCTTCTAATTAGCAGGTCCCCATTTCTACCCAAACACGTATATATACACACAGAGTGTTCAATACATTAAAAATATATATGAATATACAAATATGTATGTATTATATATGTGTATATATGAAAATGAATCTTTTGCAAAGCAGAGAACCATTTTATATTATTCTTTTTTCCCAGTATTTAGCACATACCTCAGTACAAGGTAAGACCTACCAAACAAGAGGCCACTTGTAGTTGGCATGGCCTGACTGGCCCTTGCTTTGACAGGCTGGCTGCCTGAAAGGTTTGTCATTCGTGTCCATGTACATAGTACATTCCTCGAGTCTTTTTTCAAATATATGTGCAACAAAAGAGTATAGGAGGAGAGAAAACATTACAAATCACGGTTAAAAAATATAGAAATCAAGAAGGGGGGAAATGTTGCTCAGATAAACTTTGTCAGTTTGCATAGAAAGCAGCCTTTTTTTTTTTTTTAACATCTTTATTGGAGTATAATTGCTTTACATTGTTGTGTTAGTTTCTGCTGTATAACAAAGTGAATCAGTTATATGCATACATATATACCCATACCCCCTCCATCTTTCTGTCCCTCCCACCTTCCCTATCCCAACCCTCTAGGTGGTCACAAAGCACTGAGCTGATCTCCATGTGCTATGCAGCTGCTTCCCACTAGCTATCTATTTTACCTTTGGCAGTGTGTCAATGCTACTCTCTCACTTTGTCCCAGCTTACCGTTCTCCCTCCCCGTGTCCTCAAGTCTATTCTCTATGTCTGTGTCTTTATTCTCGTCCTGCCCCTAGGTTTATCAGAACCTTTTTTTTTTTTTTTTAGATTCCATATATATGTGTTAACATATAGTATTTGTTTTTCTCTTTCTACCCTACTTTACTCTGTATGATAGACTCTAGGTGCATCTAATCTACCTCACTCAATTTTGTTTCTTTTTATGGCTGAGTGATATTCCATTGTATATATGTGCCACATCTTCTTTATCCATTCATCTGTGGTTGGACATTTAGGTTGGAAAGCAGTCTTCTTTAAATTTTGTTCAAAAACAGTACTAAAATAATTTATTACTGAAGCTTAAAATAAAAGAGATTTACATACTATGCTAAAGATGTGAAAAATGAGAGATACATTTCACATATAAGCAGGCTGTCATAATTATGTTTGCTTTGGAGAATGTATGTTCCTATCAAATAATAATGAAATGAATGCTTGTGTCATTGGCTGTTTTCCTGATTTTCTGAAGCCCAATCCCATCTCTGATTGTCACTAACCAAGTGCAGACCACCAACAGCTCTTATGATCTGCCAGTTTATTGCTTTGTGGCTCTCCAAAATGGTTTTTGGTCAGTTTTTTGTTTGTATATTTTTGTTTCGGTCTTTCTCTCAACTTCAACCCACAGGTACCTGGGATTGGGTTAGGTAAATTGTTGATAAAAATTTGATTCTGGTTGAATTGAGATGCATTTGCTAAGCCTTCTGTTGGGTTCTTTGCCCAAAGCCTATCTACTCAGGAACACTATCTCTTAAAGGTGAAAGACCTGCAAATTATGTGTTTTTGGTAAATTAGCAGAGGCTGGTCTAGCTCTTTGAGTACACAGAAGTGTTAAGCATTATTAGGTCTCTTTAAATTTTCACTAGAAAGTTAATTTAATTTAGAATATTAATATTTTTATGCATCATTTTCAAAATATTTCCACCATCCTCTATTTTCTGGCTTTGTTTTCTGTTGTAGTTGTTTCAAAAGATTAATAATCAGATTTCATCCACAGCATATACTTTTCCCTAGATATTTTTTACAAGCATGTAAAAAAAGTACAACATGCCAGCTGAATTTTAAGGTGTTTTGAAGAAAGAAACACTGAATGTTCTTATCCAACAGGGATATGCTGTTAATACATGAAGAAAAAATAAGTCTGGCTTTAGCACCTAGGAAGATATTTTTGGTTGATTTGAAAACACTGAGGCAAGTGAATAGCAAATGCACAAATTGACTTTTGGCTGATGTACTTATATTTTCTAAATATGACTCTTACCGCTCTTTGGAAAATGCCATTTTATGAACTGAATTTGAATTCAGAAGGTTAACTTATTAAAGGTTACATCACTACCCAAAAGGGCTTAATAAAATATAAAACCTCTATGTTGTATATATCATAACTCAGAATAAAAGGGAAAATAGTGCAGTTTAAGGAAAGACTTTAATATCTCGTGTCCTTTCACCAGCTGCTCTCTTAACTAGATCTTATTTTATTTGTGTCTGCTAACTCACTTAAAGTATATCAGAATTAGATATAAATTACCTCAGATAATTTTCTAATTGCAACAACTGCATGTACTATTCTAAGGCCAAATAATATATAACTAATCTCATTATAACCTTCTCTCTAACCACCATTTTGAGAAACAAAATAGCAAGTATAGGTCTTCCACATCATCAGAGAAAGTGACACTCTATACCTCTGGGAACTCAGAACACGTAATTTGACCCAAAAGAAAAAAAAATGTTAATGAGTAGACTTACCCTGAGATTGTATATTTATTGGTCTATTTTAGGTTGAAGGAGGTCATGGATATATATTCCTGTGCCCTGTACCAAAGTATAGATGCCTTGTGGATTTTACTTGGCATTTTCTAGTATCAAGATATGCAAACCTTTAAAAATGCCATACCCTCACATTTTGCCAAGTAAAATATAGGAAACCAGTAGGATGGCTCTGCCTTGACATATAGCAGTCACTCAGTGGCAAAATAAGAGTTGATTTCCATTTCAGTAAAAGTGAAAGTAGAGTCATCAGGGAAAAAAATGTTACAAGAATATATAAGAATTATAGAAATGGATAGACTAAATATGAAGTTAAAAATACATATAAAGCAGAGAGTCGCTTCTTTTTCTTCAATAAGTTGATTCAGGGTCTCTTGACTTCATTATTTTTCACACTGTGTCTTCTTCCCATATTTTCCTCTCAACATCTTATTTTTGTTTTGTCTTTTGGGAGTAGTCCATCTTTTCTTTTTAATATCCTCTCCTGTAACCATAGATTTTAAAATCCTAGCTCTTCCAAGAGTCTTCCTAGATTGGAAGGAAATTGGCCCCTGTTTCTATCCTTGTTTTTAATTGTCTAACTGTGGTACAATCTATAAGCTAATCAAGTATTATAGCCATTTTTTATTATTAGCTGTATTTCAGCTTTTCAAGTTATTGATTGTGCTCAGCTTGTTTTATATTCTTTGTGTTTCTTTACATTTGTCTTAACAGGCATTAACATCCCTTTAATTGGGAGTCTCAATCTTAAGTATTTTGAGAAGCAAAGTGGTAAAGTTGTGCACATCTACAGAGTGTAAGAAATCTGGAGAATTAGAACTTGACGCCTTTCCTAAAATTATTCAAATTTAAATTCCTGGGAAATATACTAGTCAAATTAAGTATAAGATACTGCTACCAGTTATAAAGTAATTTGTAGCAGAACAAATAGAATAATATACAATTAGAAGTAGACAAACAAAAATTGCTTACATCAAATAACTAAACTTCCACTGAAATTATCTTTATATGTCATGGTAAGGACCTTTTGATCAATATTAAAATTAAAATAAATTGTCCCATATGATTACACATAGCTCAGTATTCAAAAAATATTTGAATACTAAGTTATAGACTCTGGGTTGATGGTAGAAAGAACAGCCAAAAATTATATATTGGAATAGATTCAGTAACAAAAAAATTGTAAGTGAAATAAAGTAAATTTTCACAAAATGACTGAATACTAGCTTCATATCTATGGAAGAATATTACTGATGCTGAACCACAGCAAAGGGCTGTGAAAAAAGGACAGAACCCTGACTAACCCAGCAGTTACAATCAAAGATAGGGTATCATTTTTGAACAAAATTAAGTGCTACAGATTAAAAACCTAAAACTTCTTTTGCATATGTATAATGTCACCTAACCATGAGTCAAATTTGTCTTTTAGGCAACTGAGAAGATATTATCAACAGTAGTATCTGCCAGTAAGACTGAAAGGAAGAGGAAAAAATAAACCAAACCAGCGGTGTGATCTCATCGAAATGATACTGTACAGGAGGGCTTCTCCGGAGGAGAGGGAAGGAGTATGAGAAACACGTGGGGGTGTTTCTCAGACTGTAATAGCAGAGGTGTGATCTTCATCCAAGAAGCATCTGCAGAGTCCTTGCTGGCAGAGGTAAAGGAAGCTCAGAGATTCTGTTTAGCATTGCTGTGTTGAACATTATCCCTACGTGTGTATCTGAACTTTCATGTCAGTCCCATGCAGCCTGACCACACACACTCACACACAGGCTCAGTGCATCTACATGTGCTCTTACACTCTCACACATGAGCACTCCCACTCACATTTACTCATTCGCACTGTCCTTCACACTCACGCCCCCGTTCAATTACACTTCCCCTCCTATGCCAGCAGAGAGATCTAAATCCTATAGGAATTAAAAATAGATGTTCAAAATTCCCCTTTAAATAAATCTTTAATTGCCAGCAGATGGATTATGGACTTGATATTTACATTTTGAGAGGTTTCCAATTACAATAAAATCTACCAGCATTTTTCACCCTATATGGAGCCATTCACTTGTATTTGGAACACAATTCAATTTTCCAAATTTGGCTAAACTAAACTTATTTTAGGAACACAAATATCAATCAAAAGGAGGTAGATTTACAACTGGGCAAAGTGCAATGTTTGCACATTTATTTTCCCCTCTGAGACATTATCAATTTTGACCAAAAAAAATGTTTTTCTCTCTCTGAAAATTAGGCACCTGATACACTCTCATTGACCATATGAATACTGTTAGGTCTCTGACTTCTTTTCTTAAGTTTTCAAATTAAAAAAAAAAAATTATTGAAGTATAGTTTATTTACAATGTTGTATTACTTTCTGTTGTACAGCAAATTTATTCAGATATATATGTATATATGTTCTTTTTAAGATTATTATTTCAGATTATAATGCATTTAGGTTATTACAAATTATTGACTCTAGTTCCCTATGCCATTCAATAGGTCCTTGTTTATCTATTTTATATATAATAATTTATATCTATTAATCACAAGCTCTTAATTTACCCTTCCCCCCTTTCTCCTTTGGTAACCTTAAGTTTGTTTTCTATGTCTATGAGTATGTTTCTGTTTTGTAAATAAGTCCATTTGTATAATTTTTATAGATTTGAAATACAAGTGATATCATATGATGTTTGTCTTTCTCTGTCTTACTTCACTTAGTATGATCATATCTAGGTCCATCTAGATCTCTAAACTGTGACTTTTACTGAGGCCTAGGCACTGCGCTAGATCACACAATAGGTGTGATATAGACATATTCTCACTTAAGAAGGCTAGGGTTTTATTCTTGTTTCTGGGGAAAGCAGCTATGCAACCTTGGATTCCAGTCAATTGCTCTAACTCAAAGCTATGACTTTTAAAATTATTTAACTAGATCACTTATACTATCATATCCAGATTTAAATTTATATTACTAATAGAACCTTATTTAATACTATAACTTTATTGACAAAATGATATTTCTATGAGTATTATGGTCTATGACAGTGCTTGCTCACATGTCCTTTCTTCAGCAGGTTTTAACATAATACAACATTTATTTTTCTTATATTTCATTTAAAATCTAATTCTCTTTTGGGGGGTTAAAAAATGTAGACTACATGTCATTATTTCTAAGTACTTGTCTTCACTCAAATCCAATGTAAAATAGCTAAAATTTTTATAGCCATTACTGTTTATAGAATGCTTTCACAAATGCTAAATTGATCCATATTTATGTAACAGAGATCTACAATATTCAAGGAATTAAGGAAGATTCTGAGTTTAAAATCACCTGGTTAAAAAAAAAGAAAGGTGGTAAGGAGGATTAGTCCACTGTTAGTCCAATGAACAGTTCACTGTTCCACCTCCAATTTCTGAACTGGTAGAAAGAAGTGTCACATAGATGGAGATCAAATAATAAAACTGTTAAACTATTTTTGACAAAATCCAAAATGGAAATTTTGTATTAGATATCTAGACACAAAGAGGGATTTAACATTTCACTACTGATCAGTGTTCAGCTTGTTTCCCAAGTCACTGGCATAGCCTGAATTGCAGACTTCACCATCAGTACAGGCCAGGAGCCTATCATGGAAGAGAGAGAACAGCCATCCAGAAAAGAGGCTGCTCCAAAGAGTGAGAACCCAGAAAGCCTTAAATCCTCTATACTATATATTGAATGTTTTTGTCCCTCCCCCACCCCACAAATTCGCATATTGAAACCAAATTCTCAATGTGATGGTATTAGAGGTGGGGTCTTTGGGAGATAATTAGGTCATGAGAGCAGAGCCTCCATACAGTATATTAATGCCCTTACAAAAGAATCCCAGAGAGCTCATCTGTATCCTCCTCCATGTATGGTTACAGTGAAATGGGAGCTGTTTATGAACTAGGAAGTGGCCTTCCCCAACACTGAATCTGCCAGCACCTTGATCTTGGATGTCCCAGCCTCATGAATGAACTGTGAGAAATACATTTCTGTTGTTTATAATCACCTAATCTGTGATGTTTGGTTATAGAAGCCCAAATGGACTAAGACAGAAGTCTAAGAACTCCCTTCTTCCCAGCTCATCACTTAGCAAAGTTGCTCCTCCAGGGAGCACGTATGAAAGGATGTATAGAGGAATATAGTTGAAGGGTCTTGTAATACTCGTTCTACAGAGGAGTAGTAGTTTCCTACCTTCTAAAGAGACATGGCAAGTGGGTACTCACAGTTCTTTCCAAGTGGTCATACCTAAAGAGACTCAAAGCAACTTGCTTGAGCTTCCATGGGGCTGCAAAAGGGAGACATGATTTCTCTTCTACTTGAAGACTGAGTATTTTAAGTGTGTAACTGTGGAAATCAAATAGTCTACTTTGTATCATGCAATTAGCATGTAAAATGTTACCTAGGAAATGGCAATTATCTTTGGACAGAGGTAGATTCTCAAGTCTGGATCTTCTATTTACTAGCTCTGTGTTCTCCTTACCTAACTTTTTAGCTAAATAGTCTATTTACAATGAGCAAGTTAAAGGATTTTTTTTTCATTTATAAAACTGAGAAATAATCTGCAGAGTTTTTGAGGAGAAGTATTAAAAAAAACACAGAGAAAATATATGTAAATCAATGAAGCTGAAACTTGACATATACTCATTAAATATTAACAATTATTTTCAAGGGAAGTGTTCAGATTTGGAAATCTGCTTGTAGAGTCAAGTATCATTTGTTCATTCAGCATAAATTCTCATATTTTCTTATATTAAATACTAGGCAACAGCACTGTCCTAGGCATGTGAGGTACATCAGGGAAATAAACATTAAAAATACCCATCCTTGGTGGAACTCAGATGACAGTAACAGATTTAATTGTTAGATGTTATAAATATAAATAGAATATAAATACACAAAAAAGTGTCATTCCACTCTTCACACAAATAATCAAGATAGGTCTCAGGTAATTTTATGAACAGCTGACTTTCTTTTCCTCACAACACATACACACATTTAATATCTGAAGAATAAAGAAAGAAAAAGTACGAAACTAACATGCTTCTTATTTGGTTTTGGTAGAGATGGGTAGCTTTTGAAAAAACTGAGAGATTTTTATGTGTGTGACTAAGATTCAAGTTAAGAAATATATGTTGCAGCCAGACCCCATGCAGACAGTGGAAGTAAAAGACCTCCTTCACCTAGAGAAGTGAAATGCACAGAAGTGAAATAAGACCAAGGTAATAGATTGAACAGCAAGGACATTCATGCCTAGTGGAAATGTTCAGCAGGAGAAGTTGTCCAAAGAATTTCCAGAACATAGGGAGAACAATGAGATGGATAACATCAAGCAGAGAAAAGCCAACATGGTAGCAAAGTAGGTCTGAAGGTACAGATAATAGGAGATTTTAAAATAGCAGCAATATATCCTTAATTCTGATTAGCTTTGTACAATCCACAAACACCTGTTTATATTCTATATATTTTATTTTACCTGATTTACCAAGCTTATAGACATAAGAGCAACACATTTTGTTATGTTTCTGGAATATGAGATTCTGCCTTTAGAAATGTATTAAAATGTATATACTTCTTTTTATATAGAGCTTGCACCTTTCTTGCTAAATGTATTCTTAAGAATTATATACATTTTATCACAACAAGTTTCTTTTGTCATTTCTGTTTTTAGTTGGGCATTACTAGTGTCACTGGCTACGCTACACAGGCTTTTTTTTCATTGTTTTAATGAAAAGTAAACCACCTCTACTTTTATTCTTGTTTATTTTACACTAAAAAATGTCATTTTCTTCTCACCTCTTAACAGACTGCAAACATTGTTTTCCTGTCTTTAAGAAAAGGGAAACTATACTTTTTTAGTCATTAATAATTTAAGACCACTGTTTTAATAAGCCATCAAGGTCTATGTAAAACAAAACAAAATGATAATATTTTTTAGCAGAAGATAAAAAATAGGAGACAGATATTTAGTGAGTAAGAAGGTGAAATAAATATGAAAGAGGACATCTGAGTCCTGGGGAGAAGAAAAGACATGAACTACATTAATAGCAGGATTTCCCAACTACGAGGCTTTGCTATTGATACAGAACTAGCCCAACAAAGGAGGAGGTCAGATGCCAGTTGAGTAAATACAGAAAGACTCTTTCGAGGAAAATGGTTCATATGACTATTAACCTGGGAGCTAAGACATCATTCACTAATGTACCAATTCTCACTTGATTGAGAATTTCTCACTACTTACTCTCAGAACCTTTGCCAGGTTCATCCCCATCAATGTCTAAAGAAGTCTCCTCACCAACTTCATCCATTAACTCTCTTGTTTCCTGTCTATCCAAAATGAAGCCCATCTATGCCATGCTAAGATTCTGCCTGGTCTTTTTTTTTGGAGACCAGTGTGGATTCTATCCTTTGAATGCCCAGAACAGCCAAAAGCTTGTAAGAGGAGACAGAAACAAATGTACCTAGTGATATATATTTTGAAGGTAAGATGGACAGAACAGGTTATGGGATATCCCTTTATATTAGCACTTAAAAACAAACAAACAACAATTAAAGACCATCCAGCCATCTTACTCTATTGTCAGTCATAAACATCATCTAGTTGAGTTCATCAGGTTTTCTAAACTCGGCTATAAAATCAGATTCCACAGAATAACAATGAGTAACCTTAGCTCCAGCACTACACATTCTCAATTTTGAAGTTCAATGAAAACTGGCTGGCCTGCTTGGGGTGACATGCCCAACACCAACCTGTCAATGTGACCAAGGTAAGTTTTACTTTATGTGCTCCATTCCTATATCCTGAGGTGAAATCAAATATATCAGAACCACAGACATTGAGAATGTAGGAAGATGTAGATTTCCATAGGGACACCCTTCAATTTAAATCATAAGAGGAAAAAGTCTTAACACATTGTAGATAAACCATCCTCCAGGAGGTAAAAACTTAATATCATTTAAAATGCCAAATGAAGATACAAAGAATTAATGATATTTTAATTAGAATCACATTTTTAACTTGATTTAGTGTTTCCAAAGTTCATGTGGAGAATAAATGTAGACGAGAAAATCTTGAAAAGTGGAACAGTGAGTGAAGATTTCCTATACTCGACAATAAAAGTTATTATAAATCACCAAAATAAAAAATAATTTAGTGTCTTTGGAGAGGTAGCCAAATAGATATTTGGAACAGAGTCTGAAGACAGATCCAATTAAGATATAAATGTGGGAGGCAATGTGATATTTAGGTAAAGGAAGGGCTTGATTATACAAGTAAGTTAAATGGGCCAGCGGTCAAGGAATGCTAGATTTCTTTATTTCTATAAATCAAATTTAATCTACTTGGAGACTATACTCGGAGTTGTAGGAAAGTCAGTGTCAATCATTGGAGGGAATGGACCTCTGGTTTTCTAACGTCTTAAAATTCAGAGCCTTTGTATTAGTGTCTAATACTGTGTAACAAATTACCACAAATTTAGCAATTTAAAACAACACAGATTTCTTATCTCAGTTTCCCTGGGCCAAGTGTCCTGGCACAGCTACACCAAGTCCTTTGTTCAGGGTCTCACCAAGCTGGAATCATGGTGTGGACTGGGCTGTGTTCTCATCTGGAGCTTGAGGTGCTCTTCCAAGCTCATCCAGGTAGTTGGAAGAATTCAGTTCCTTATGACTGATGTCCCTATTTTTGTGCAGTCAGCTGGGGTTATCCTCAGCTCTTTGAGGCTGTCCTCAGGTCCAAGCCATGTGGCCCTCAGACAACATCAACATTGACCTTACTTTTTCAATGCCAACTGGAGAATCTCTCACAGTCCAATAAGACAGTGTCTCATTTAACATAATGTTATCACATAACATTTTCCTCCATGTTGGTCCACAACAAAATCTGAATGAGGTGATTTCTGTGCACTTGGCAATTTCATCTCTTTATTCTAAAACTCAAAACTCATTTACAACATATGAAAATGTAAAGCTTTAGTTGCCATCATGAAACAGCAAAGGGATAATGTGTCTTATTATCTCTAATTTTTGTTAAAAATATAAACAATCATTAATTAATAAAGCCTAGGTTATCTTTCCAGGTAAGTAAGAAAAATATATAAATAAAAAAATCAAAGAACAAACTAACTTAAAATGAAAGTGTTCATTTGGTAAAAAACATAATAAACAGTATTGAAATACAAATGATAGACCAATAGAAAAATTGTTATTAATGTATGTGACAGAGGAATACATAAAATAAGCAATTTTAAGTTAATGTGAAGAGCTCCTATAAATTTATAAATAAAATAATTCAATTGAAAAATAATAAAAGTTTTGAACAAATAATTCACAGAATAGAAACTGCAAACTAAATCAGTAATTAAATATTTTTTACATTGCACTAAAAGGTATTGAGGAATAAATATTCTTACACATTGTTGGTGGTACTGTAAATTACAGAAATTTTAGGAAGTAATCTAGCAGTATTAATTAAAATTTAAAATATATGTACTTTTGGAAGCAGCATTTTCCTTCTGTGAACTTTCTCTACAGATATGAAGATATCAATAATTGAGAGATATAGTCATGACTGTAATTAATTTTAAAATTCCAGTAACAATGTTGATACTCAAGTATAGAAAAATGGCTGAATATGCATTGAATTCATTTAATAAAAATCTATAAATTATTGAAAGATGACAAGTTAAATGTATATTAAATACATATCAATTTGGAAGGATGTTCATGGCATATTTTTAAGTGGAAACAAGTTAAATGTTTTAAATATTATCTTACATTTTTGAAAATTAAATAAAATAAAACAATAATTTTAATATGTATATATTTGAACAAAGGTGCTATTTTGGAAAGATACAGTGTATACCAAAATTTTAATAAACTCTAGTTTTATTTTTCTGTATTCAATCAATATAAGGGCGTTTAATTTTTTGCAGGAATATATTACTACCATCTAAATTCACGTATCAGTGGGTCGAGATGAACTTAACCTAGGAATAGCTTGCACTATATGTCTTAGATATACTTGATCTTGTGGCTCTAACTCCCATAGTGATTCTGCCTTCTCCTACACAAAACAGCTGTTGGACCACAATACTATTGTCTCTAAGTCAATATCTAAGACTACTTCTGCATTTTCAACTCTATATGTTACTTTATTTGTTTATTGATCTCTACTAAGTATTGACTGCTTCAAAGAATATTAAATTTTTGAAACGATAGCCAAATATACTAGAGAAAACAGATGAGACCACTGTATGTTGAATAATTGTTTTGTGCCACACAACTTGCTAGTTGCTTTCAGTGTCCATAAATTTGAACCTTATTCACACAAACACTTATTTGTAGAACAATGAGTAGAATCCTGATTAGTAGCCATACACATGTGAGAAAAATGCTATATGGTAACAAAAAAAGCAGAGTGAACGAATTTGACTCAAAATAGATCTGAGGGAGATACCCAGAAGCAACATAAAGGGACCAAAACTGTGTCTATTCTTCCATATTAAACAGTTCATTTTCCCTCCAGCAGTTTGTGTCTATTCTGCTTTCTTAAGTAGGCCTGAAATAAGATCTAATCTCGATGCCATTATAATTTTGAAGGCAGGGTACAGGATAACCACTTAGAGAAACAAATAAATAAAATTCTATAGTTTCAGTCTTCTTTTCTCACAATCAGCTAAAAAATATCTAGTTGATTTTTCCTAGACACATTTTACTCCCTTTCAAAAGATTCTTATACTGTGTTCCTCAGCTTTCAACACTATACTACCATCTGTGTAAATTTGACAGAGGTAGATAATTTTATTATTTTGTTCTCTTCATACTGTCTTAGTCTGCTCAGGCTGCCATAACATAATACCATACACTGGGTGGCATAAAGAACAGAACTTTCTCACAGTCTGGAAGCTGGCAAGTCCAAGATCAAGGTTGCAGCAGGTTTGGTTTCTGGTGAGACCTCTCTTCCTAGCTTGTAGATGTCCACCTTCTTGCTGTTTCTTCACATGGCTTTTCCTCATTCTGTGTGCAGGAGAGAGAGACATCTCTCTCTTCTTCTTATAAGCCACCAATCCTATCAGATTAGTACCCCACCCTTATGACCTGCTTCAGTCTTATTTACCTCCTAAAAGCCTGATCTCTAAATACAGTCATATTAAGAATTAGAGCTTTAACATATGGATTTTGGAGTGGGGAGTCACAATTTGGATATACAAATGTTTATCATTTCACAATTCAGATATACAAGTGTTTATCATTTCAGGTATTTATTTAAGAGTAATTTATGAATGTCTATTAAATGCAGGGAAAGTAGAGGTTACAGTATTGTACACAATTAACTATAATATAGGCACTATATATGCCTATATATGCATCCATCAATTTATTCTTTTAGTAAACAGTTTCAGAACCCTATTCTAGGCATATGAAACATAAAGCCCAAATATTGAGTGAATAACTTTAGTGCCTCAAATTTGGGGAAATTTTGATATGTTTCTATTGTCATATCAATTGATCAGTCGCTAATAATTTTGATCACCTGCTCTATACTCAATATTCTAGGATGTGTGTGGGGGAATGAAAATGGCAACATATAATATAGATTTTGATGTTAAAAGCATAATATGCTCATACATCTTTTAACTGGGAATCATTGGGAGTTATCAGCAATCATTACTAACTATCTCAGTTATCCATGGCTACAGTAATGCTGTGCAAAAATTAATCATGACATTTCCATGTCATATAGCAATAGACCAATTATTTTCACTTATGAGACTGTATGTCAGCTGGGCAGTTCTGTTGACTGACCTGGGCTCAGAGGAAGCCATTCATGCATCTGTGATCAGCTGTCCATCGGTTGTTCTGCTCTACTGATCTTGGGTGAGTTTTCTCACGGTTCTGGGCCTTCAGCTAGAAAAAATTGGTCTGATTTGGTTCTACTTAATGAACCTCCTTGGGCAAGATAGCCAAGCTAGACCTCAGGATGAAAAAAGAAGAGGAAGAGAGAATGGAATCATGCAAGGCCTAATAACGTTGAGTCTCAGAACTGGCACAGCATCATTTCCTTATAATCTATTATGTAAGACAAATTACTAAACCAGTTCAAATCCCAGGGGTAGAGAAAAGAAATGTATCATTTGATGTGAAGAACTAAAAAATCGTATTGCAAAGAGTTTAGATACTGGGGTTGACTGGCGAGCAGGTGAAGAATTGGGGCCATTTCTGCAATCAGTCTAGAACACTGGCTCACATAAAAATTGGGAGAAATATAAACAAATTGTTAATCACTTAATTTCATAGATTATCAGAGAAATTACCAAATGAATCCACAAAGGTGCCCAAGTTAGTGAGTCACATATATGAAAATAAACTAAGTCAAGAGAACTATTTACTATTTTAACTGTCCTATTATCAGGAATGAATTATTATATATTTTCTCCCTCCTCCCCCCTCATGCACATGCACACAGTTCCATGTTTCTTAGCATCTGCATACATTACTTAATTATCAGGTGTCTTATTAAGTATTTTATGACAAATATAGGATTTGCAATTAGATGTGGACTTTCTGTTTTCTTTCTCTTCTCAGTTGAAACCAAAGTTCCATTTCCTATTGTCACCACATTTTTCCAATCTACCATCATCTCTTGCCTGGACTTGTCACCTAACTGTGAGTACAATTACCTATATTAGAGACAGGGCAATCTTAAAGTCATGCACACATGTACACACAATTAAAATACTGTCCACTACTTTTTAATACATACCACATTTAACATGGACTACCAGGCACTTCATGAGCTGATTTTTTGTTCATCTACTTAACGGGGACTTATTCACACTTTCCTCAGGACATTTGTAAGTTCTGTTCCTTCAGGGTAACAAACACCTCCCAGTTACTCTTCGATTTTCGATAAATCTGTATTTTCTTAATTCTTTTGACTAGTTAGAATAGAAACCCTACTGTATGTTTACATAAATCCCCATTGTTATTAAACAACAGTTATCATAGTTTGCAATTATATTCTTTTTTTTTTAAACATCTTTATTGGGGTATAATTGCTTTACAACTGTGTGTTAGTTTCTGCTTTATAACAAAGTGAATCAGTTAAATTATATTCTTGTGTGATTTTTTTTATTAGTTTTTGTTCATGCTCTCCCCCACAAATATACCTCATACTGTCAGCTTCATTAGAACAAATGAAAAATCTGCTTTGCTTAGCATTTATAGTCTACAGTTATAAACTTAGCCTAGCTAGTGTCTAACACACAGTAAACACTCCAGAAAACTCACTGACTGGATAAATAAATTAGTCTATGTCAAAAATTTTTTTTTTTTAAATCTGGGTTTTCAAAACTTGATCGTATGGCAGAAATATTTAGGCTTACTAAATATTCACCAGTTCTGCAAGTGTCTCAGCCCAGTTTTGTGAGTCACTGAATGAAAGAAAGTTGCCCTGGAGAGTGGTATTTGGCATTTTATAATTATGGTATAAATCTTGTTGTATTAAGCCACTGAGAGCTTGAGGTTTATTTGTAACTTAATAATAGTCTAGGGCTTCCCTGGTGGCACAGTTGTTGAGAATCTGACTGCTAATGCAGGGGACACGGGTTCGAGCCCTGGTCTGGGAAGATCCCACCTGCCATGGAGCAACTAGGCCCATGAGCCACAACTACTGAGCCTGCACGTCTGGAGCCTGTGCTCTGCAACGGGAGAGGCTGCAATAGTGAGAGGCCCACGCACCGTGATGAAGAGTGGCCCCTGCTTGCCACAACTAGAGGAAGCCCTCACACAGAAACAAAGACCCAACACAGCCAAAAATAAATAAATTAATTAATTAATTAAAATGTTAAAAAAAATAATAGTCTATCCTATGTTGACAAATGTAGATGTTAAGATATATAAAGTTATTAGCAAACCTATTGATAGAGAAGTATGCATAAAATTATATGTGCACATTTTTGTATAGAAATACATAGGCATATTTTAGATTTTATTTAAGGTCTACTTAAGAATCACCCATCTTAAATGATTAAAGTCATAATAATTAAAGAAATACTTAATGTATTTTTCTCTGATTTGAGTCAACAAACATTGCTGTGATAAAGAATTATTACTCTATTCAGTTATTAAATCAATTTTACTACAATTATGTTCAGAAAAATAAATAAACTCAACTAAAATCTAGATCATCACTAAAATCTACATTGTTTTTCAAAAATCTATTCATGTAGCAACTGGATTTTGACTTAAAAAAAAATGAATCAGTGTAAACTCCAGATATGACTTTCTCCAGACTTTTCATGCTGTGCTCTCTTTTAAATAGTCTGCCTATCAGGGCTTCATTCTTTGACTTAGATTACTTACGTATTATTTTATTCTCTATTCAGTAATTTCTTGTTTTCATTATCTAGTACTATGTTTTTTCCCTTATCGGACAAATTAACATCTCTTAATCAAGTGTATTTATAGAGAAGATCCCTTAAACGTCTCTTCTTTAGCTTTTGTGTATAGTACTTAGTATTTGGCACATAATCCATATCTAAGGAAGATTATTTCTTCCCATTCACAGCTTATCCTTTCCCCACATTGGTTACCATGCTTTTATATAATAAATAATGTTGTCTTCAACTGTATATTTATGAAATTTTACAGAATTATTTACATTTATGACACTTGAAATTTCACTTCCCAACTTGAATCCTAGAAGCTAGAATTTAATCTGTAACTCTATGGCTTGCTGTTCTCCCTTTAGTCAACATTAAACATGGTGATGGAGAGGCAGAAGTAGGGTGCAGCCTGTTCCAGATAAAGTTGCATGTTGAGTGCTTGGGTGGAAAGGGATATCTCTGAAGTTCCTCCTTGTGGAATTTCTTTTTCAATATATTGAAACACAGTGTTTTATCCAACTTGGGAAGAGAAGACTTTGAATTTGGTTCCTTAAGGTTTTATAATAATGTTCTCAACATGTCAAGAGATTCTTTTTCTAGGGTTAAATTCTTTTTATAATAAAATCAAACTTTTATTAATAAAAACATAATAACTTCATAGGAATTATTTGAAATGTGTTTTTTAAATGTGATTTTATGACTGATTATAGCTGACACTATAAATGAGCTGCCTGAGATTTTGATCCAACATTCAAATACAAGATTCTAAGCATTCTGATGTTTACACATAATTAGCCCTGTGTTATAGTCAGTCATATTGAAATTAATTAAATGAATGTAAAAAAAGGAATTTGAATAAAGAAATGTTAAAAAGTGCACTCCACAAATAATGTGTAAAGAATAGCTCTTTAAAGTGAGAATTTAGCTGTAGTTCTCTTGTACACTGATGCCAAATTACAATATTTAAAAAAAGAAAGAGGAGATTTAAATAATTACCCAACCCCCCAAAAGAGTTTTTACATAATTTTATACTGTTTTTATCAGATAAAGTAAAAACAAAAACCTTATACAAGCATTTCTATCTTTAAAAAAGATATGCTACATCTTAAACATGTACATACCCATAATTAAGATTTGAGTTCAGGGCTTCCCTAGTGGTGCAGTGGTTAAGAATCTGACTACTAATACAAGGGACACGGGTTGGAGCCCTGGCCCAGGAAGATCCCACATGCCGCAGAGCAACTAAGGCCATGTGCCACAACTACTAAGCCTGAGCTCTAAAGCCCACAAGCCACAGCTACTGAGCCCAAGTGCCACAACTATTGAAGCCTGCATGCCTAGAGCCCATACTCTGCAGAAAGAGAAGCCACAACAATGAGAAGCCTGCACACTGCAATGAAGAGTAACTCCCGCTCACTGCAATTAGAGAAAGCTCACGCACAGCAATGAAGACCCAACACAGCCAAAAATAAATAAACAAATAAATAAATAAATAAATTTATTTAAAAAAAAGATCTGAGTTCAAAGGAAAACTATAACTTCCAATGTTTATCTATTGCATCTTTTGCCCTTTTTGTACAAAACTAAGTTAGAAATAAAAATAAATAAAATATATAATATCTAAATATTTTTGGAGTTTTCCCTTTTTTCCACAAAAGGAAATTGTCCTGTAAGAGATTTCTATACATTTCTCTGTGTGATCAGCCTGAGGAACTTCTAAGAATATGGGGGTGATGGGAATGGCAGTCCAACAATGAAAATAATGCTAATGAATATTTGAAACATTTTTTATGGCACCACTCAGTATCAGTATTGTATTGTCCCATGATCAATGGGACAATAACTTACTGTCATTAAGTTATTACAAGTTTGCTTTGTTTCCAATTTGCCTTCAACCACAGCATGACTGACATACATATGTATTCATATATAAAATATCATATCACATATTATATACCTTAAGCTTAGCAAATTTGACATATTTTGCCATCTTACAAGAATTATATTTTTATAAGATATTACTAAAAAAGATAGATAATCAAAAGGTTATTTTGCCAAAATACAAATGTGTTATTTGACCTTTAATCTCTGCTTTTAAATGTCAACCTATAAACTTTGGCTTTCTTTGAAAATCTGTTATGAAGTGTTTTTCACATTTCCTTTAATTCTTTGTTAATTCTGTACAACTAAGGAAACAGTTTCTGTATTACAATCACTTCAGAAAACACTGATTAATTGCTGTCCACAAGACCTTTTTGCTAGGATATGTGATTTTATAAAAACAAGTTTCTATTCTCAAAGAGTTTATAATCTGTAAGGGTGATATACTCACACTATTTTCAAGATAGGGATAGAGACAGGTAAAGATCTGGAACACAAACTTGGATATGGATATTATAGGTGTAGGTGTGGATATAAAAGTGAAAACCAGAGCATCTCAGATAGTTAGTTGCAAAAGCAATCATCATTGGAGATTCCAGAAAGAGAAATTATTATTGGCTTCATGAAATAAGTGACCTTTAGCAACAGATGTAGTCATTTGAAGAGACAAATGAAGAATTTAGACAAACTTTATAAAATATTTTCATACTTTATCAGCTTTTATAGTTTCCGAAGCAATAGCTAATATTTTAACTGCAGAACTCTTTCTTCCTCTGATTGTTAAGAAGACTGTCTAGAAATAAATATCGTCTTTCTAAAATATTGACATAACATTGGTTTATAACATTATATGTTTCATGTGTACAACTTTATATTTTGACTTCTGTATACACTAAAGTGTGCTCCATCACCAAAAGTTTAGTATTCCATCTGTCACCATACAATTGGCCCTCTTTACCCATTTTCTCTTTCCCTCTTCCCTCTGGTAACCACTAATATGATCTCTGTGTCTACGTTTGTTTTGTTCTTTTTTTTTTAATATCCCACGTACGAGTGAAATCATAAAGTATTTGTCTTTTCCGTCTGATTTCTTTAGCTTAGTTTAATACCCTCAAGGTCCATCCATGTTGTTGCAAGTGGCAGGGTTTCTTCTTTCTTATGGGTGAGTAGTACTTCATTGTTTGTATATACCACATCTTCTTTACTGATTCATCCATCAATAGGTTGTTTCCATATTCTGGATATTGTAAATAATGCTGTGATGAACTTTGGGGTACATATATTTGTTTTCAAATGTTTTTGTACTTTTCACACAAATTCCCAGAAGAGGACTATTTGGGTAATATGGTAGTTCTATTCTCAATTTATTGAGGAAATCACTATACTGTTTTTCATAGTGGCTGTACCAATTTACATTCCTACCAAAGTGTACCTTTTCTGCACATCCTCAATAACACATTATTTCTTGACTTTATGATAATAGTCATTTTAATGAACATGAGGTAATATCTCATTTTGGTTTTGATTTATATTTCTCTAATAATTAGCGATGATGTTGAATAGCTTTTTATGTGCCTGTTGGCTATATTTTTGTCTTCTTTGGAAAAATATCCAGATCCTCTGCTTATTTTTCAATTGGGTTGTTTTTTGTTGTTGTTGTGTTGTATGAGTTCTTATATATTTTGGATATGAACCCCTTATCAAATATATGATTTGCAAATATTTTCTCCCATTCAATCATTTTTTCACTTTGTTGATGGTTTCATTTTTGTGCAGAAACTTTTTATTTTAATGTAGTCCCATTTGTTTATTTTTACTTTTATTTCCCTTGCTTGAGGAGACATATCCAGGAAGATATTGCTATGACCAATGTCAAAGTGCATACTGCCTATATTTTATTCTAGGAGTTTGAGTTCCAGGTCTTACATTCAAGGCTTTAACCCATTTTGAGTTATTTTTTGACATAGTGGTCTAGTTTCATTCTTTTGCATGTGGCTGCTCAGTTTTCCCAACATCATTTATTAAAGTGACTATCCTTTATCCATTGTATGTTCTTTGCTACTTTGTTGTAAATTAAGTATCTGTATATGTGTGGTTTTATTTCTGAGCTCTCAATTCTCTTCCATAGATCTATGGGTCTGTTTTTCTGCAAGTACCATGCTGTTTTGATTACTATAGTTTTGGTAGTATAGTTTGAAATCAGGGAGCATGATACCTTTAGCCTTGTTCTTTCGGCAAGTTTGTTTTGGTTATTCAGGATCTTTTGTGGTTCCATACAAATTTTAGAATTTTTTTGTTCTACTTCAATAAAAAATGTCATTGGGATTTTGATAGGCATTGCATTGAATCTGTAGACTGCTTTAGGTAATACAGACATTTTAACAATGTTGAGTTATTTCAATCCATGAGAAATAATAACTTTCCATTTCTTCCTGTTTTTGATTTTTTTCAACATGTCTTATAGTTTTAGTGTACAAGGCTTTAACCTCCTTTGTTAAATTTATTCTTAGGTATTTTATACTTATAGTTGCAATTGTAAATTAGATTGTTACCTTAATTTTTCTTTCTACTAGTTTGCTGGTAGTGTATAGAAACACAATGCATTTTTAATATTTATTTTGTATTGTGTAAATTTACTATATTCATGTTTTGTTTCTAATAGTTTTTTTCTCATGGAGTCCTTAGGGTTTTCTTTATCTAAAATCATATTGTCTGCAAATAGTGACAGACTTACTTCTTCCTTTCCATTTTGGATGCATTTTTTCTTGCCTAATTGTTCTGGCTAGGACTTCCAATACTATGTTGAATAAGAGTGGCAAGAGTGGACATTCTTGTCTTATTATTGATCTTAGAGGAATAGCTTTCAATTTTTCACCATTAAGTATGAAGTGGCTGTAGGTTTGTCATATATGACATTTATTATGTTGAGGCACATTTCTTCTATATTCACTTTACTGAGAGGTTTTCTATAAATAGGTGTTGAATCTTATCAAATATTTTTTTTTGCATCTACTGAAGTGAAAATATGATTCATAACCTTCATTTTGTTAATGTAGTGTATCATGTTGATTGATTTGTGGATGTTGAACCATCCTTGAATCCCTGGAATAAATCCCACTTGATCATGGTGCATACTTTTAATGTATTGTTGTATTCAGTTTGCTAATATTTTGTTGAGGATTTTTGCATCTTTGTTTGTCAGTGATATTGGCCTGTAATTTTTGTGTGTGTGTTGTCTTTGTCTGGTTTTGGTATCAGGGTGATGTTGGCCTCTTAAAATGAATTAGGACCCTTTCCTTCTCTTCAATTTTTGTAACATTTTGAGAAGGATAAGCATTAAAGTTATTGTGTGTTTGGTAGAATTGACCTGTGAAGCTGTCTTGTCCTGAACTTTTGTTTTTGGGGAGTTTTTTGTTACTCTTTCAATATCTGTACTAATGATTGCTCTATTCAGATTTTCTATTTGTTCATGATCCAGTCTTGGAAGGTTGTACAATTCTAAGAATTTGTCCATTTCTTCTAGGTTGTCCAATTTGTTGGCATATGTAAGTTCATAATATTCTCTTATATTCCTTTGTATTTCTTTGGTATACATTGTTATTTTTCCTCTTTTGTTTATGATTGTTTTTGAGTCTTCCCTCTTTTTCTTAGCGAGTCAAGCTAAAGGTTTGCTCATTTTATCTTTTCAAAGAATCAGCTCTTAGTTTCATTGATCTTTTCTATTGTCTTCTTAGTCTCTATTTAATTTGTTACTGTTCTTATCTTTATTATTTATTTTCTTTTACTAACGTTGGGCTTCATTTGTTCTTCCTTTTCTAGTTCCTTTAGTTATAAGGTTAAATTGTTTATTTGAGATTTTTCTTGTTTCTTGTGGTAGGCCTGTACTGCTATAATCTTCCCTCTTAATATTGCTTTTGCTGTATCCCATAAATTTTGGTATGTTTTACCTTTACTTTCATTTGTTTTCAGGTAATTTTTATTTCTCCTCTGATTTCTTTATTGACTCAATAGTTTTTCAGTAGCATATTGTTCAGTCTCCACATATTTGTGATTTTTCCATCTTTCTACTTGTAGTTTATTTCTAGTTTCAGACCACTGTAACTGGAAAAGATGTTTATGATTTCAATCTTCTTAAATTTATTGAGACTTGTTTTGTGTCCCAACATATGGTCTATACTTGAGAAAGTTCCATGTGCACTTGAGAGGAATGTGTATGCTGCTGCATATGGATGGAATATTCAGTACATTCTATTAAACCCATCTGGTTGAAATGTTTCATTTAAGGTTGCTGTCTCCTTGTTGACTTTCTGTCTGTATGATCTATCCATGATGTAAGTGGGGTGTTAAAGTCCCCTACTTCTATTGTGTTGCTGTCAATTTCTTTCTTTTTTAATAGTTTTAAATATTTTTGCTAATTGCTTTATATATATTTGATGTACATTATAACTGTTATGTTTTTGTGATGAATTGTCCCTTTTATCATTATATAATGTCCCTCTTCTTCTCTTATTACCTATTTTGTCTCACAAGAGTATGGCTACACATTCTTTCTTTTGGCTGCCATTTGCTTGGAGTATCATTATTTTCCATCCCTTTACATTGAGCCTATGTTTGTCTTTAGAGCTGAGATGAGTCTCCTGAAGGCAGTGTCTTCACAACCTTCATCTTGCTTTTTAATCATATGGCAGCTCTGTATCTTGCTGGTAAGTTCAATTCATTTCCATATAGGGTAATTATTAATAAGTGAGGACTTAGTACTGCCATTTTTTCTTTGGTTTCTAGTGACTCTACATCTACATTGTTTCTTTATTCCTGTGTTTCTGTCTGCCATTTAGTTTGGTGGTTTTCTATGATTTTCTCAGTTTCCTCTTTCTTAATGTTTCATGTCTCTGCTCTAGATATATGTTTTGTAATTACCATGAGGTTAGTGTAAAATGTCTCATAGAAAAATAGTCCTTTTTCCTGCTGATAATATCTTATCTTTATTTGCCTATACAAGTTCTGTCCTTCCTTTATCTCTTTCTCTTTAATATTTTGCTTTCTCAAATGATATCTATGTATGTTGTGAGGTGAGTTTTTTTTGTTTGTTTTGTTTTTTACCAAATTGAAGTAGCTATAGTTGTTTGTTCTTTTTTTTCCCCTTTAACCTTTATGCTATAGTTGTTTAACAATCTATTCTGATATAGAGTTACAATTTTCTCACTTTATTTATTACCATAATAAAACCTTTGTGTATTTCTGCCTTTTCATTTCAGGTGGAAGAACTTCTTTCTACATTTCTTATAAGGCATATCAAGTTCTGCTGAAATGCCTCAGCCATTGTGTGTCTTGGAAAGTCCATACTTCATATCTGAAGGATAATTTTGCTGGATAGAATATTTTTAGATGACTGTTTTTAATTTTCAGTATTTTGAGTATGTTAGTCCACTCTCCTAGCCTGAGGAGCTTCTGCTGAGAAATTTACTGATAGCCTAATGGGGACTCCTTTGTAGGTTACTGTCCTTTTTATCCTGGTTGCCTTTAATATTCTGTATTTGTAATTGAATTTTGACTGTTGTAATGTCATGTTCTTGAAGAAGTTTTTTTTGTTTGTTTGTTTTTCATTTTGATAATTAGATATTCTGTTAGATATCCAACTTAGATATCTCTTAGATATTCTTGGATATCCAATTCCTTCCCCAGGTTTGGGAAGTTCTGAGATATTATTTCATTAAATATTCTGCTCCCTTCTCCTTCTCTTCTCCTTTACTTTATGTTGTCCATTCTAATGGGGTTGAATTGTTCTCACAGAATTTCTTTGTTTTTTAAGATTCTCTCTCTCATTTTCAACTTGTATCCTTTCCAGATTTCTGTCTTTGAGCTCACTAATTCTTTCTTCCATATGGTCTTCTCTATTTCCAATGCTTTCTAATACCTCAGTTATTGAGTTCTGCAGCTCCAGAATTTCTGCTTGGTTCTTTACTAGAGTTTTAATCTCTTTGGTAAAGTATTCCTTCTTCTCATTAATTTTATTCCTGAGATCACTGAACTGCATTCCTAAGTTTTCTTTTAGTTCACTGATTTTCCTCATGACAGATATTTTGAATGCTGTGTCAAGTTTTTTGCAATGTTCCATGACTTTAAGTTTAGTTTCTGGAAAACAGACATTTTCTTTTTGTGATACCATGTTACTGCAGTTTTTCATGGTACATGCTTGATGAGTTGTTCCTCTGGTGGCACATTTGAAGTAGTGAACACTTTTCTTCTTTAGGTAAAGCTTTTTTATTTGATTCTAACAATTCAACAGAATGGTAATTAGAGGTCTTTCTTTTGTTTTTCAGTAGGTGGTGGTACAGTACAAGTTTTTGGCTTCTCTTTCTTGAGCTGTGCCTTGGCTATATCTGCGGATTGGCACTTTCAATCCTCCAAGGGCTCTGCTGGAAATATCATCCAGTGCCATCATTGTCCCTGTTTGTGATTCCAGGGCTGCTGGTGCCAGTGTTACTGCTTGCATTGCTGACAGCAACACCAGGATAGCACGTGCCTCTGCCACAGTTAGGTTTGCCTGGGTCACAGGCACCACTGCCATGGGGGATGTGGAAGGTCATGGGGAGCTGGAGGCATAGGCACCTCCACCATGCATGGGGTGTTGGATTCCTGGGTGCCACCATTGCAGGCATACTTATGGTTACCAAAGGGGAAAGGTGTAGAGGGATAAATTAGGAGTTTGGGATTAAAATATACATACTGCTATATATAAAACAGATAAACAACAAGGACCTACTGTATAGCACAGGGAACTCTACTTAATATTCTGTAATGGCCTACATGGGAAAATAACCTAAAAAAGAGTGGATATATGTATATGTATAACTGATTCACTTTGATGTACACCTGAAACTAAGATAAAATAGTGATTATCATACTAAGAAAAGTAATTCAGAAAAAGAAAGACAAATACCACATGATATCACTTTTATATAGTATCTAAAATACAACACACATGAGCATATCAATAAAATAGAAATAGACTCACAGATATGGAGAACAGACTTGTGTTTGCCAAGGGAGTGGAGGGCTGGGGGAGGGAAGGATTGGGAGTTTAGAATTAGCAGATCAAAACTATTGTATATAGAATGGATAAACAACAAGATGCTACTGTAAAGCACAGGAAACTATATCCCGTATCCTATGATAAATCATAGTGGAAAAGAATATGAAAAAGAATATATATATATATGTATAAATGAATCACTTTGATGTACAGCAGAAATTAACACATTGTAAGTAAACTATACTTTAATAAAAGTTAAAAAAATAAAAATAATTAAAAACATAAAAATAACATACTGTCTATAATTTGAAGTATAGAGAGGCAATTAATTTTAATGTCATAGTTTTTTTCTTATTCTGGTCTTCAGAGTGTTGAGGTTTTTTTAAGTGGTTGAGGATTCCCAGCCTAGTCATAATAAAAATATAACATAAAAATAAAATAGGATAAAGAAAAAATGGCAATAACAATAAAATAAAACAGTTATAAATTAAGTTAGTTATAACCTTTTTAATAATCTTGCTATGTGCCAGACACCCAGTTGAATACTTTACATGCATTATCATATTTAATTTTATGCCAATGCAATGAGGAGACATGTACTACTATTATCATATCTAGTTTAGGTATAAGAATAATCAAAATATATATCTTAAAGCCAAAATTTTATTCTCTGAGAATGAGACAATATAAATCAGGGGTCCCCAACCCCTGGCCTCTTAGGAAGCAGGCCACATAACAGAACAGGAGGTGAGTGGCCGGCAAGCAAGCAAAGCTCCAAGCTCCATCTGGTGTCCCCCCATTGCTCACATTACTGTCTGAACCAACCCCCCACCGACCCCTCCCCCCATTCATGGAAACATTGTCTTCCATGAAGCCTGTCCCTAGTGCCAGAAAGGTTGGGGACTGCTGATATAAATTATCCATTTCATTGCCACCCATCACAATACAATGTTATTAGACCTTTATTACATTGAAGTTTATAGTTTTACTTAACTGTAAGTAACTATAAGTTACTTATAACAATAAGTAACTATAACTCTTGGCATTTTTTTTCTGAGTTTCTTTACTGATTAGAAGCAAAAAATTTTTCTTTTGTGTTAAGTTTTGTCTTATTTTGAAAAAATGTTTAATCTTTAAAATAAGCTTTCAGTTAAACAAACGTTTGTGTGTGTGTGTGTGTGTTCTTTTTTGTCAAATTACAATCTTGCCTTGTTCTTCAGTTACTGTTTTTCAAACCTGTTATTATAACCTTAATATATCTGTACCACAGGCAGTGTACTGCACAGTTGCAGAAAGGCGCAATTTGCTGAGACTCTTAGTGTCAAATGACAATTTATGGGATTAAAAAAAAATTCTTATGAAAATTAGCTATTTCCTATGTAGTTCCCAAATTATTCCAACAAAGTTGTTCTAATTTTATTACATTCAATTTAGGAATAATGTTTGAAGGTGGCCATAATTTAGTCTCATGTAATAAATGTCTTTGATAACTTCACTTTCAAACATATTTTTATGGACGCTAAATGATATTTTGCTTCTTTGCTTCCTTAAGTGTGAGCTCTAGTAGTTTCAAACCAGGTTAAGCTTTCCTTAAATGGCTCTGTGTTACAAATTATCAGAATAAAGTGGGCTCAGAATAGCTCTTTCAACATGAAAGTATTGCCTCTTGAGAATTTTTCATTTTGTTTTGGAAATTTTCCTTTCCCGTCTCCTAAATGCTTTGTTTGAGTCAAGATCTGAGGCATATATGCAGTTGAATTTCAATAGGTTGGGAAAATATCATCCCTAACACTATATTTCAACATAATGACAACATGGCCCAGTGAATATTGCTTCTAGTCAGAAGTCCTGGAGACAGATAACAAGTATTAAAGTAGTGACAATTACTGCCTCAAGTTACTCCTACATATGTTTGAAGAGTTTTTGCTATTTTTCTACCTCAAATTGTAGCTCTTAAAAATCATAGAAAAACATTACTTAGTAAAATTCTAAACATAAAAGGATAGAAATTTTTATATCTGTTAAGTTTGTCTTAATATCCTCAGGGATTTATTTATAATAATCTAAGGTTATCTAAGCTCATATAGAAAAGTTTCCAATCTTGACTGATGGCTATAATATACTGTAGAAATCTTAAGCAATACAGAGTCCTAAGCCTTTGTAGCTCAGAAGTAAAGTCCAAAAGAGTAAGTTTTTCAAAATGTTTCAGAGAAAGTAATTCCACTTATGGTAATGGCAGAATAGCATGTAACAGACTCACCCTCCTGCATATAAAAATTGAAAAGTCTACACAAAATATTTTTAATAACATAACTTTTTGAATGCATAAGTCTAAACTTGGAACAGGTTAACAAATTGGATGAAATTTGCAATTATGTAACTTTTTGCCTGGGTGGGGACACTCTTTAGTGAGGCTTCCCACGAGTGTTGAAAAACAATCAGAAAACTATAATCTTATTGACTTGAGGAGTCAGAGTGTGGGCTTTTGTGGGTTCCAGAAATAGCTGGAAAGTGAGATAGAAAATTCCAGAAAGAGAGAGTTACTGAGGAGAAGTACAAAATTTGCATATAAACTCTACCTGCATTCTTGTCTGAGCTTTCCATATGCTCTGAGGAGGCTCCAGTATACTCAGCAGAAGGCAATGGCTGGAAGACTAAAACAGCAAAGTGGAGAATTTAGCTGCTGACTACCACAGGTAGGGCCAGATAGAGATTGAGTTAAGCCAATTTATCTGCATGACATTCTTCAGAGGAAGATAACAGAATCCAGATCTGTATCCAGATGGTCCATAATGTCCAAGATATAATCTCCCTATGAAGAACTGTCTGGACCTTGATAGTTTTACTGGTAATTCTATTAGATGTTAGAAAAAATTAAAAAATAAATAAAGCCAACCTTACACAAATTCTTCTCAAAATAAAGAATAAAGAAAAAAATAATTTATTTATGAAGCCAGCATAATCTAGAAATTAAAACAAGGAGAAGATATTGAAGAAGAAAAATTTAACTTCTATTGCTGATAAATGTGGTTAAAAAATTTAATAACAAAAACACTCTTTACAGGGGAGCAGGGGAATAGCAGAAGACCTGATTTCATCTCCTTATAAGGATACTAATGACAAACGTACTGGCAGTCACACGTATGCTATTTGTTTGGAGAAGAGTACTTGACGATAGTCTGTTTTTAAGAGGATATAACTTATCTAGGATTTCATCTAGCATACAAAAACAAAACAAAAATGCAGCATTGGGGGAAAATCAGTTATGTGTATCAGTTGAATATTCTAAAACGAAATAATTTAATTAATTGTTTCCTAGGTGTTTCCAATTAATACTTAGGTTTAGAAACCACTGTAATCTTAGGAGATTACTTCTACCTATTTTGCCAGTTGGCCCAGAAGGGCAGAAAGAGGATTTGAATTATTCTTAGGCATTGACTACAGAGACTAATCAGAAAGTGACAAGACAGTTGTTTACACCGAAGTCTTTCATTATGCCAGCTGCTAAGATTTCTCTACACTATTAGAGCAGAGATCACCACTAACAAGAAATTTCTCTTTCTCCTTAGCTGCTCCAACCACTTATTGCCATTTTTCACTTACCAATGAGCATATAAAATACCTGGCATTTTTACTATTTTATAATGTGTCAGATGTGCCTAACAGTTAAACAAAATTCCTTCTAAGGTATAAAATCAAGTTACAGTTCAAAATATTTAGTCATTACTTTATTAATTATGTCATAAATTCACTTACAATTTAACCCAATGCTTTCATGACAAATCATTATATTGAAAATAAACATTAATTTTTTTTTGATTATCTCACTTTGAAAAAGGTAAGTTGCAACACAAGGGTTTATCATCATAATAAAGTTAACATTTTAAAACTCTCATTATTTGCCAGTCATTATGCAAAGGGTTTAAATACATTATCTCAGTCTTCAAAACTGTACTATAACTAATCATTTTATTATCATTTTTCTCAGCAAGGCAGAAAAAATGTGAAATCTTCAGGTGATTCTGAAATACCCTTATTTCTAAGTTTGTGAATCATTACCTTAGACAAATTACTTCCAATTTTCATGTGATTAATGCTTCTCAGGTGAAAATATAGATCCATTTATTTTGAAAACACCACATGTGACTTATATAGACATCAGAGTTATAGGATCATGCACTTAAATTGTATTTCAGAGAAATTAACTTGAAAGTTTATGATGAGTTCTACATTGATCTGATAGACTCAATTACTTTGGGTCTTATATTTGCTCACATTTTCATCAATTATATAATAATGGGTAACACTTTACTATTGAGTTATCACATGACACTGAGTTTTTGTGAAAGAAAAATCAGTCCACTTTGGAGTTCATTGTGATAAGTAGTGTTAATTGCCTTGGACAAATCATTCCTATAGCATATTGGTCACTTCATATTCGTGAGCCAATCAAAACAAAAGCAGAATTAACAGTCATGCTGCTAAAGAAGTAGCAGCATGGCTCAGACATGACATGGAAAGAAAGCCCTGGGGAAAATTCTTCCAATGAGCAAGACATTTTAAGATAATCTGCCAAAGTATTAAGCCATGTCCATTTCATCAGGGGTGAAGTAGATGGAAAGAATTAAGAAACAAAAATCTTATTTGATATCTGAGTTAATTTATAATGTTCTCAGGCCACTCCCAGAATCTAGAGGTACTGAGGACTGATAACTAATGTCTCTGATCCAACTAGCAGCCCCCAGATAATAAAGTTCTTCCATATCCAGGAGTCAAGTGACATGGAAAGGCCAAAAAAGGGGTAGGGAGGCTCTTGATTGAATACCTCTATAAATTGATGTTATTTTTTCACTTCCTTGGGAAGCTTTCAAAATTATGCACTAAAGCCACATTTAAAGGGAAAATATAAGATTATGTAGATTATATAGAGTTCTTTTGTAAACTGTCAATAATGCTCGAGCACATATGTTGGTGAACTAAGACCAGTGGATAAACAGGTCTACTGTCTGGTTTTGTATAAAAAGTTTTATTGGAACACAATCACATTCATTCTTCTCATATTGTTTGCAAATATTTTCATGCTACCCAGACAAAGCTGGGTAGTTACAACAGAGACCATGTAGACTTTTTATTATGTGGTACCTTACAAAAAGGTTGTCTGACCCCTGCATTCAACAGACTATATCAATGTTTAAGCACTGCGTAATGTTGGAGAGAAAGCTTCTCCCCAATTCTCATTTTGTTATGCAGTGATCTTTAAAAGACCTCCTGACCCACACATTACTCTTTCCCCATGGTGAAAGAATAACTTTTCTGGCTGGTAGATGATATTCATTGGCTTATGCCACTGCATTGGATGGAGCTAATCCACTAAGAGGTTATAAATCATAGGACTTCAGTCTTTCTCTTTTCTTTAAGAGGCTTTTTTAAATTATTCTAAGCACTAGACTTGTGAATGCATAATCCTGGATAAGTTTATCTGCTCTGCAGACACTCATTTTTCTGACGCACTCTCTCACAAACTTTACTGGGGGCGTGGGAAGTATCTGCAAACCTATTTGGTTCTTATTTCTAAGAAAAGTTCTCGACCAACTTTATCAGAAATAAAAGTGATATACTGATCTCTATCTGCGAGAATTCTGTATCACCTATTGTTTTCAGAGTTGTGAATGGATGAAGGGCACAATTTATGATTCTAAGAGCACCAATCTATCAAGCGCCACATGTTGGTGTTAATCAAATTGCTTACATTCTCATGGGATGACCAACAAGTTAACATATAGTTAAAATACTCAGAAGTATGTAATACTAAAATACATACTATGGAATCAGAAAGAAAAAAAGAAGATAATTTAAAAATTACTTAGAAGGGTATGAGCATTGAATGTGACTAAGATTATACTTCAGAGGTAGGGCATATTCTGTGTGTTGTGCAAATAAAGTAGAAAGAAATGTGTCAGGTTTCCAGATAAAGTAAATTGAGAGGAAAATATGCAACTATGAAAGAATGTGGTTCATTTGAGAAGTACATTATTTAGTTTGGTATATCTAGAGTATAGAATGAAACTGAGGAAGGTCAGAATAGACTGGAATGTTAAACATGAGCAAAAGCATAGAAGTCCTAAAAGAATAGCACACACTCATTCTTTTGTTATGCAGATATATTGAATTCCTTTTTCTCCGGAAAAACTGCTCCTCTTACCCTTTCAACTCTTGTAATTTAGTGTAATTGAAATCGACCTTTGTTACAATCTCAGTGATGTTTGTGACTTTGTGACTTTGATCCCATACTCCTGAGCACAGCACTTGATTCAGAGTATGGTCAGGTAGTTAGATTAGAGCCAATGAGGAAAAAATGAACATTTTTTTTTCTGAGAGTTTGGTGAAAATAGACACTTATTATTCATGGGACTTGATCTTAGAAATTTATAATTATTAGAGCTAATTGTAGCTTTTTTGAAACCACCAAGGAAAGGCTTGTCTGAGAATTGAACTAGCACAAGAGAGGCCGAACGGTTAAATTAAAAAAAAAAAAAAAAAAAAACCTCTTGATAAAATTTAATCTCTGGGTCAAGTTGTACTTTAAATCAATTCTACTTCTATAGCTTTGTGCACCAATAAATTCCGTTTTTATTTAAGATGGCTTGTGTCAGATTATGTGCAACAGTATGTGGTCAGATTTATTTGGGGCATTTATCATAGCTGTTCAAAAATCAGGGAGGTGAATTAAATAAAAAGATTGCAAATATGATTTGAGTTATTACTTTATGTCATAGAAAGGTAAGTGTGAGAATAGTAAAATACTGTGTAAGTGCAAGAATTACACATTTTACTCTCCTGGCCAAAATTCCTTAATGGCTGTAGTAGGCAGAAGAATGGTTCTCCAAGATTGTCCATATTCTAATCCGTGAGATATTTTAATATATTATTTTACATGGCAAAAATAACCATGTAGATGTGATGACATTATAGAAACAGAGATGAAGAGTTATTCTACATTATCCCAGTGCTCCCAGTCTAATCACATGGGTCCCTAAATATGAAAAAAAAAATTTCTTGTTATAGTCAAAGAGAAAGATGACTCTGGAAGAAAGGTCAGAAAGATGTGACATTGCTGATTTTGAAGACAGACAATGGAAGCTATAAACCAAGGAATATGAGTCATCTTTTGAATTTGGAAAAGGCTGATAAACATATTCTTTACTAAAGCATCCAGAAAGGAACACAGCCCTGTTAATACCTTGATTGTAGTCAGGTGAGACCCCTCTTAAACTTCTAACCTCCAGAACTGTAGGCAATACATTTGTGTTGTTTTAAGCCATAGTTTGTGGTAATTTTTTTATAGTTTCCATATGAAACTAATACAATGACTCTCTAAAATTTTCAGTATGAAGACTAGTTACTTAGCTACCAAGATTTTCACGACACAGGACCTCTTTCCCCATGGGATTATTTTACCCATCCAAACAAATTATGCTGTTTCAGGAATCTGTCCCTTTGCTTGCATCTAGAATGACACTTCCTTTCCATTTGCCTTCACCTAGAATTTCAAGACCTGGCTCAAGAATTATTTTCTCAGAAATATTCCCAGATACCTTGGTATATTTTGAGTTTCCCCACCCATGCACTCTCATTTCCCCTGAGCTTATTATAATACACACCACTTTGGGCAGTAAGCATTATACTTATATATATAAACCTCTCATTAGACATAAGTGTTTTTAAAATTAATATTAATGCAGTGTTTTCATTGGGGCATATGCTCAATCTTCTGTTAATTGGCTAAATGAATGAGAAAAGGATGAATTAGGGCTCTTTGTCAGGGATATGCAAAATGACCCCAAGTTTCTATGATTCACTGGGAAGAATCATAGGATTCATAATATAGTTGTATCATGGCTATGCATATTATAGCAAATAGATATAATGCATGAACATCAAAGGAAAAAGGAATATGATGTGTGTTCCAGAGAAAATCAGGTATAATCTTCCAAGAGTCCTTTATCAGTAGAATCACAACAGGATGTACTCAAATCCCTTAGCAGTGAGTTCTGACAACAGTTGTAAAATGTTGTCAACAAGGGAAACCCATCTGAGACTAAATGCTCAGGGTTTTTTTATTAGAGGCTAATCGTGATCACGACTTGACTGACACAAAACAATATTCTATATACGTAAAAGGAATGAAGGTTTTCAGCATAAACATTGTTCATTCAAACAGTGTAGGCACAGTGAGGCACTTTTCACAGTTAATGGTGGAAACCCTCCTGAAATCCAAGGTCCCAGATGCTAGCCAAGGATAGTACTTCAGGCCTGCCATATTGACTCTTTTCTTCATAGAGCTATAAGTATCATCTAGAGACAGAAATTCCATCTAAACTTACTACTCTGGTTATAAATAGTCTTATCTTAGCTGAGAAAGTACTCTGACTGCAGATACTTAATATCTAATATAAATAGTGATATGGATATAGAAACTCATTTATAAATATGGTTAGATAACCAAGAATCACAAAATATTTGAGGAAAAGATAGAAATACAAATGCAACAATAAAAGAAGTAGCTACTGTAGAAATACAGTAAACAGAGGAGAGCATATAAACTAAATATTTTAATAAGTATTAGTTGCATTTCCACACACTAAGAATGAACTATCTGAAAAAGAAGCTAAGAAAATCTCGTTTACAATAACATCAAAAACAATAAAATATTTAGCAACAAATTTAACCAAGCAGGTGAAATATCTGTACTCTGATGAAAGAAATTAAAGAAAGTACAGTACATGGGAAACTATCCTGTGTTCATAGACTGGAAGAATTAATATTGTTAAAATGTCCCCATTACTCAAAGCAACCTACAATTTCAATGCAATACCTACCAAAATTCTAGTGGCATTTTTCACAGAAATAGAAAAAAAAAAAAATCCTAAAATTCATGTGGAAACTCAAAAGGCCCTAAAGAGCTAAACATCTTGAGCAAGAACAAACCTGGGAAAATCAGTTTCCTGATTTCAGACTATTTTACTAAACTATAGTAATCAAAATAGTAAAATACTAGCATAAAAACTAACATACAGACCAATGGAACAGAATAGAGAGCCCAGAAATAAACCCACATATATACAGTCAATTAATTTTTGATAAATGCACTGAGAATACAAAATGGGAAAATGATAGTATCATCATTAGTGGCATTGAAAATCTGGACATCTACATGCAAAAAACGAAATTAAACCCTTATATTACACCACTCAGAAAAATGAACTCAAAATGGATTAAGACTTAAACATAAGAGCTGAAACCATAAAACTCCAGAAGAAAACATAAGTCATAAATTTTTTGACATTGACTTGATAAGAATTTTTGGATATGACACCTAAAGCACAAGCCACAAAAGGAAAAATAAACAAGTGGGACTACATCAAGCTAAAATGTTTTTGCACAGCAAAGGAAACAATCAATAAATTGAAAAGGCAATCCATGGAATTGAAGAAAATATTTGCAAACCATATATCCAATAAGGAGCTAACATTTAAAATATATTAGGGACTCATGCAACTCAATAACAAAAACCAAATAACCTGAATAAAAAGTGGGTAAATGCCATAAATAGTTTTTTAAAGAAGAAATACAAAAGACCAACTGGTGTATCTAAAGATGCTTAACATCACTGATCTTTAGAGAAATGCAAATCAAAACCTCAATGAGATATCACCTCATACTTCTTAGGATGCTTATTATCAAAAAGTCAAAATATAGTATATGTGTTGGCAAGGATGTAGAAAAAAGGTAACCTTTATACAATGACGTTGGGAATGTAAATGTGTGCAGTCATTATGGAACAGTGTGGAGTCTCCTCAAAAAATTAAAACCAGCTTTACAACAAATGCAAAACGAACACAGGGAACACAGGGAAGGAAAAAACCTAAAAAACAAACCCAAAACAATTAAGAAAATGTCAGTAAGAACATACATATTGATAATTACATTAAATGTAAACAGATTAAATGCTCCAAACAAAAGACATATGCTGATTGAATGGATACAAAAACAAGACCCATATATATCTACAAGAGACCCATCTCAGACCTAGGGCCACATACAGACTGAAAATGAGGGGATGGAAAAAGATATTCCATGCAAATGGAAATCAAAAGAAAGCTGGAGTAGCAATACTCATATCAGATAAAATAAACTTTAAAATAAAGACTGCTACAAGAGATAAGGAAGGACACCACATAATGATCAACGGATTAATACAAGAAGAAACATAACATTTATAAATATTTATGCACCAAATATAGGAGCACCTCAATACATAAGGCAAATGCTAACAGACATAAAAGGGGAAATTGACAGTAACACAATAATAATTGGGGACTTTAACACTCCACTTACTCCAACTGACAGATCATCTATACAGAAAATAATTAAGGAAACACAAGCTATATATCACACAACAGACCAGATAAATTTAATTGATATTTAAAAGACATTCCACCCAAAAGCAGAAGAATACACTTTCTTCTCAAGTGGGCACAGAACATTCTCCAGGGTAGATCACATCTTGGGTCAGAAATCAAACCTAGGAAAATTTAAGGAAACTGAAATTATATCAAGCATCTTTTCTGATGAAAACGCTATGAGATTAGAAATCAATTACAGGAAAAAAACCTGTAAAAAACACAAATACGTGGAGGCTAAACAGTGCACTACTAAATAACCAAGAGATTGCTGATGAAATCAAAGAGGAAAATGAAAAAACTACCTAGAAAAAAAATGACTACCAAAACGTGACCCAAAAGCTATGGGACACAGCAAAAGCAATTCTAAGACAGAAGTTTATAGCAATTCAATCTCACCTCAAAAAACAAGAAAAATCTGAAATAAACAATCTAAACTTACACTTAAAGCAACTAGAAAAAGAAGAACAAAGAAAACCCAAAGTTAATGGAAGGAAGGAAATCATAAAGACCAGAGCAGAAATAAATGAAATAAAAATGAAAAAAACAATAGCAAGATAAATAAAACTCAAAGTTCGTTCTTTGAGAAGATAAACAAAATTGATAAACCTTTAGCCAGACTCATCAAGAAAAAAAAAAAAAAAGACAGGACTCAAATCAATAAACTAAGAAATGTAAAAGGAAAAGTTACAACTGACACCACAGAAATACAATGCAACGTAAGAGACAACTACAAGCAACTTTAGGCCAATAAAAAGGAAAATCTGGAAGAAATGGACAAACTTTCAGAAAAGCACAACCTTCCAATACTAAACCAGGAAGAAATAGAAAATATGAACAACCCAATCATAAGCACAGAAATTGAAACTGTGATGAAAAATCCTCCAACAAACAAAAGTGCAGGACCAGATGGCTTCATAGCTGAATTTTAACAAACATTTAGAGAAGAGCAAACATCTATCCTTCTCAAACTCTTCCAAAATATAGCAGAAGGAGGAGCACTTTCAAACTCATTCTACGAGGCCACCAGCACCCTAATACCAAAACCAGACAAAGATATCACACAAAAAAGAAAACTACAGGCCAATATAACTGATGAACATAGATGCAAAAATCCTCGATAGAATACTAGCAAACAGAATCCAACAACACATTCAAAGGATTACACACAATGATCAACTGGGGTTTATCCCAGGAATGCAAGGAATCTTCAATATATGCAAATCAATCAATGTGACACACTGTATTAACAAATTGATGGATAAAAACAATATAATCTTCTCAATAGATGCAGAAAAAGCTTTTGACAAAATTCAACACCCATGTATGATAAAACTATCCAGAAAGTAGGCATAGAGGGAACTTATCTCAACATAATAAAGGCCCTATATGACAAACCCACAGACAACATTGTTCTCAATGGTGAAAAACTGAAACCATTTCCTCTAAGATCAGGAACAAGACAAGGTTGCCCATTCACATCACTATTATTCGAACATAGTTTTGCAAGTTTTATCACAAGAATCAGAGAAGAAAACAAAATAAAAGGAATCCAAATCGGAAAAGAAGAATTAAAACTGTCACTGTTTGCAGATGATATGATAATCTACATAGAGAATCCTAAAGATGCTACCAGAAAATCTCTTGCATCCTATACAATAATGATGAAAAATCTGAAATAGAAATTAAGGAAACCTCCCCATTTACCATTGCAACAAAAAGAATAAAATACCTTGGAATAAGCCTACGTAAGGAGACAAAAGAACTGTGTGCAGAAAAATATAAGACACTGTTGAAATAAATTAAAGATGACACAAAGAGATGGAGAGATATGCCATGTTCTTGGATTGGAAGAATTAACATTGTGAAAATGACTACTACCCAAAGTAATCTACAGAGTCAATGCAATCCCTATCAAACTACCAATGGCATTTTTCACAGTACTAGAACAAAAAAAATCTTAAAATTTGCATGGAGACACAAAAGACCCCAAATAGCCAAAGTAGTCTTGAGTGAAAAAACTGGAGCTGGAGGAATCAGGTTCCTGGACTTCAGACTATACTACAAAGCTACAGTAATCAAGACAGTATGTTATGGGCACAAAAACAGAAATATAGACCAATGGAACAGGATAGAAAACCCACATACATATGCTAACCTTATTTTTGATAAAGGAGGTAAGAATATACAATGGAGAAAAGACAACCTCTTCAATAAGTGGTGTTGGGAAAACTGGACAGCTACATGTAAAAGAATAAAATTAGAACACTCCCTAATACCATACACAAAAATAAAATCAAAATGGTTTAAAGACCTAAATGTAAGGCCAGACACTATCAAACTCTTAGAGGAAAACATAGGCAGAGCACTCTATGACCTAAATCACAGCAAGGTCCTTTTTGACTCATCTCCTAGAGAAATGGAAATAAAAACAAAAACAAACCAATGGGACTTACTGAAATAAAAGTTTTTGCACAGCTAAAGAAACCATAAACAAGGTGAGAAGACAGCCCTCAAAATGGGAGAAAATATTTGTCAATGAAGAAACTGACAAAGGATTCATCTCTAAAATATACAAGCCACACTTGCAGCTCAATAGTAAAAATAACAAACAACCCATTCCAAAAATGGTCAGAAGCCCTAAATATACATTTCTTCAAAGAAGATATACTGATTGCCAACAAACACATGAAAGGATGCTCAACATCACTAATCATTAAAGAAATGCAAATCAAAACCACAATGAGGTATCACCTCACACTGGTCAGAATGGCCATCATCAAAAAATCTACATACAATAAATGCTGGAGTGGGTGTAGAGAAAAAGGAACCCTCTTGCACTGTTGGTGGGAATGTAAGTTAAAACAGTCACTATGGAGAACAGTATGGAGGTTCCTTAACAATTTAAAAATAGCACTACCATATGACACAGCAATCGCCTACTGAGCAAATACCCTGAGAAAACCATAACTCAAAAAGGGACATGCACCACAATGTTCATTGCAGTAGTATTTACAATAACCAGGATTAGAAACAACCTAAGTGCCCACTGACAGATGAATGGATAAAGAAGATGTGGCACGTATATACAATTGAATATTACTCAGCCATAAAAAGAAACAAAATTGTGTTATTTGTAGTGAGGTGGTTGGACCTAGATTCTCTTTCTCAGAAAGAGAAAAAAAATTACCATTTTCTAACACATATATATGGAACCTAAAAATGAAATGGTTCTGATGAACCTAGGGGCAGGACAGTAATAAAGACGCAGATGCAGAGAATGGGCTTGAGGCCACGGGGAGGGGAAAGGATAAGCTGGGATGACATGAGAGAGTATCATTGACATATATACACTACCAAATGTAAAATAGATAGCTAGTGGGAAGCAGCTGCGTAGCACAGGGACATCAGGTCAGGGTTTTGTGACCACCTAGAGGGGTGGGATAAGGAAGGTGGGAGAGAGGCGCAAGTGGGAGGGTATATAGGGAGACATGTATACATATAGCTGATTCATTTTGTTATACAGCAGAAACTAACAAAACATTATAAAGCAATTATATTCTAATAAATGTGTTGAAAGAGTAAAAGAAGAAACAATTTGAACAGACCAATCACTAGCAGTAAAACTGAATTGTAATTAAAAAAAACAAACATACAAAAAAAGAACCTCCCAGCAAGCAAAATCTTAGACCAGATGGCTTCTTTGTGGGTTAATTCTACCAAACATACAAAGAGGAATACTGTCCTCCTCAATCTATTCAGAAAAAGTGAAGAAGAATGAACACTCCCAAATTCATTCTATAAGGTCAGTATTACCCTGAGACCAAAAACCAGACAAAGATATTATAGAGGAAGAAGACTATAGGCCAATACCTTTGATAAATATAGTTGCAAAAATACTTAACAAAATATAATCAAACCAAATCCAACAATACATAAAAATGATCATAATACATGATCAAGTGAGATTTATCTAGAGATTCAGGGATGTTTCAATTTTCATAAATCAATTCATGTGATACACCACATTAACAAAAGCAAGGATAAAAATCACATGATCATCTCAAAAGAGTCAAAAAAAAAAAAAACATTTGACAAAGTTCAACATCCATGCTTGATAAAAATTCTCTTTGAAGTTGATATAGAGAGAGCACATCTCAATATGATAAACGTCGCTTATAACAAACTAACAGCCAACATCATACTCCATGATGAAAAGCTAGAAATTTTTCCTCTAAATTCAGGAACAAGACAAACATGCCCACTCTCACCACTATTTAACACTGTATTGGCAGTCCTAACTATAGCAATTAGAAAAGAAAAAGAAATAAAAGTTATCCAGATTGGAAGAGAAGAAACTGTCTTATTTCCAGATGGCATGATATTTTATATAGAAAATGCTAAAATCTCAAACAAAAAGTTATTAGAAATGATCAATTAATTCAGTAAAGTTGTGGGATACAAGATTAAAATCTCATAATCTGATGCTTTTCTATACTAAAAATGAGCTATCAGAAAAAGAAAGCAAGAAAACAATTCTGTTTAAAATCACATCAAAAAGAATATCTAGAAATAAATTTAACCAAGGAGGTAAAAAAAAAAAAAAAAAAAAACCTCTAAAAACCATAAAAAGTTGATGAAGGAAATTGAAGATGATACAAAGAAATGAAAAGACATCACATGTTCATGGACTGTAAGAATTAATATTGTTGGTCGGCGGGAAGATGGCGGAAGAGTAAGACGTGGAGATCGCCTTCCTCCTCACGGATACACCAGAAATAAAAATAATCCTAAAATATATATGGAGCAACAGATTATCAAAACAATCATGAAAAGAAAGAACAAAGCTGGAGGTATCACACTCTCTGACTTAAGGTTATATTAAAAAACTACAGTAATAAAAACAGCATATATTGGCACAAAAACGGATACATAGATCAATGGAACAGAAGTAAAGCCCAGAAATAAACCCATACACTTATGATCAATTTATCTATGACAAAGAAGGTAAGGATGTATAATGGAGAAAAGACAGTCTCTCAGTAAGTGGTGCTGGGAAAACTGGACAGCTACATGTAAAAGAATTAAATTAGAGCATTCCTTCACACCATATACAAAAATAAACTCAAAATGAATTAAAGACTAAATATAGGAAAGGAAAACATAATACTCCTAGAAAAAAATATAGGAAGAACACTCTGACAAAAATTGTAACAATATTTTCTTGGATATGTGTCTTTAGACAAAGGAAATAAAAGCAATTAACTAATTAAACTAAATGCTTTTGTACAGCAGAGGAAACCATCAACAAAATAAAAAGGTAAACTAATGAATGGGAGAAACTGTTTGCAAATGATATGATCTATAAGGGGTTAATACCCAAAGTATATAAACGGCCCCTACACTCAATATCTAAAAAAGTAACTACCCTATTAAAAACTAGACACAGGACCTGAATAGACATTTATTCAAAGAAGACATGCAGATAGTCAACAGGCACATGAAAAGATGCTCAGCATTGCTAATCATCAGAGAAATGTAAACCAAACCCACAATGAGCTATCGCTTCATGCCTACAAAAATGGCTATTATCAAAAAGTCTAGGGCTTCCTTGGTGGTGCAGTGGTTAAGAATCCACCTGCCAAGACAGGGGACATGGGTTGGAGCCCTGGTCTGGGAAGATCCCACATGCAGTGGAGCAACTAATCCTGTGTGCCACATCTACTGAGCCTGTGCTCTAGAGCCCATGAGCCAAAGCTACTGAGCCCACGTGCCACAACTACTGAAGCCCTTGCACCTAGAGCCAGTGCTCTGCACCAGTGGTGAAGCCACTGCAACGAGAAGCCCACACACTGCTACAAAGAGTAACCCTGTTCACCGCAATTAAAGAAAGCCCATGAGCAGCAAAGACCCAACACAGCCAAAACTAAAATAAACAAATAAATTTTAAAAAATTGTCTACAAATAACAAATGTTGGTGAGGATGTGGGGAAAAGGGAACATTAGTGCATGGTTGGTGAGAATATTTGGTACAGCCACTGTGGAAATCAGTATGGAGGTTCTTCCAAAAACTAAAAAAGAACGACCAGCAATTCCACTCCTGGTATTATCAGAAGAAAATAAAAAGACAAATTTGAGAAGATACATGCACCACAATGCTCATAGCAGAACTTTTTACAAAAGCCAAAATATGAAAGCAACCTAAGTCTCCATAAACAGATGAATGGATAAAGAAGATGTGGCAAATTATCTATCTCTCTATCTATAAAATGGAATATTACTCACCATAAACAGAATGAAATTTTGCCATTTGCAAAAACATGCTTAGTAAAATAAGTCAGACAGAGAAAGACAGGTACTGTATGTTATCTCTTATATGTGGGACCTAAAATATAAAAGAAACAAATGAATACAATAAAACAGAAACAGACTCAAAGATATAGAGAACAAACTAGTATATACCAGTGGGTAGAGGGGAAGGGGAGGGGAAACAGGGGTAGGGTATTAAGAGGTACAAACTACTGTATGTAAAATAAATAAGCTAGAGCACAGGGACTACAGTCAATATTTTATAATAACTCTAAATGGGCTATATTTAAAACACACAAAAACAAAAATCCAAAAAACCCCTTCATGTATAAATTAATGGATGTGGCTATGTTCTAATAAAAATTTATTTACCAAAACAGGGTGCATGCCATGGGCCATACTTTGTCAAGATCTGACCTAAAAGATGAAATAGTTTTTGTACAAATACAAAGAAGTATCCTAAAGACACTGTTTAAATGGTGAGATTAAATCAACACTAAACTGGATAGGACAAATTTTTCTATCCTGAAGCACTCACTGTACTTATCCTTGATATATAGTAGATTGAAAACTTAAAAATGAAAATGGCAAATAATAATGCAAAAAAGTTACATTTTATATTGTTAACTTTTATATTGTTATAGGTAAAATTCACCCTAAATATATACTACCCATTATGTGTATGAGGGTATAATTTCAAATTACAGATAGCAAAATGTTATAAATACAAGAAAAAAAAAGAATGAATGTATGTTTTTATTGAAGATTTAACAGATCCCTTTGAACACACTATGAATCACTAAGTAACTATGAGACTAAATATTATCAGATGTGGAAGACTTGATAATATAAGTAAAAGTCTTGACTCAACAAATATTTGTAACTTAGTAGTTACTTTACAGAAGATATACCATGGATTTTATGACTCCATCATTATATAAAAGAAATAGTGCGATATTATAATCTGCACTATGTTGGTAAAATCCAATACCAAAAGAAAGATTATATATTTTTTGTTCATCAAATATTTTATGAAAAATAAGGAAAACTCTCTGGACTTCACAACCATTAAAATGTACATCCAAAGATAAGATGAGATATGTGCATGGGTTTATCTCTGGGCTTTCGATCCTCTTCCATTGATCTATATTTCTGTTTTTGGGCCAGTACCATACTGTCTTGGTTACTGTAGCTTTGTAGTATAGTCCGAAGTCAGGGAGCCTGATTCCTCCAACTCCGTTTTTTGTTTTCAAGATTGCTTTGGCAATTCGGGGTCTTTTGTGTTTCCATACAAATTGTGAAATTTTTTGCTTTGGTTCTGTGAAAAATGCCATCAGTAGTTTGATACAGATTGCATTGAATCTGTAGATTGTTTTGGGTACTATAGTCATTTTCACAAGGTTGATTCTTCCAATCCAAGAATGTGGTATATCCCTCCATCTATTTGTATCATCTTTAATTTCTTTCTTCAGTGTGTTATAATTTTCTGCATACGTGTCTTTTGTCTCCTTAGGTAGGTTTATTCCTAGGTATTTTATTCTTTTTGTTGCAATGGTAAATGGGGATATTTCCTTAATTTCTCTTTCAGATTTTTCATCATTATTGTATAATGCAAGATATTTCTGTGCATTAATTTTATATCCTGCTACTTTACCAAATTCATTGATTAGCTCTAGTAGTTTCTGGTAGCATTTGTAGGATTCTCTATATATAGTATCATGTCATCTGCAAACAGTGACAGTCTTAATTCCTCTTTTCCAATTTGGGTTCCTTTTATTTCATTTTCTTCTCTAATTGCTCTGGCTAAAAATTCCAAAACTATGTTGAATAATGGTGAGAGTGGGCAAACTTATCTTGTTCCTGACCTTAGAGGAAACGGTTTCAGTTTTTCACCTTTGAAAACGATGTTGGCTGTGTCTTTGTCTTATATGGCCTTTATTATGTTGAAGTAAGTTCACTCTATGTCTACTTTCTGGATGGTTTTTATCATAAATCGGTGTTAGATTTTGTCAAAACCTTTTTCTGCATCTATTGAGATGATCATATGGTTTTTGCCCTTCAATTTGTTAATATGGTTTATCACATTGATTGAGTTGCATATACTGAAGAATCCCTGCATTTCTGAGATAAATCCTACTTGATCATGGTGTATGATACTTTTAATGTGCTGTTGGATTCTGTTTCCTAGTATGTTGTTGAGGATTTTTGCATCTATGTTCATCAGGGATATTGGCCTGTAGATTTCTTTTTTGTGTGATATCTTTGTCTGGTTTTGTTATCAGGGTGATGGTGGTCTCATAGAATGAGTTTGGGAGTGTTCCTCCCTCCGCTATATTTTGGAAGAGTTTGGGAAGGATAGGTGTTAACTCTTCTTTAAATGATTGATAGAATTCGCCTGTGAAGCCATCTGGTCCTAGACTTTTGTTTGTTGGAAGATTTTTAATCACAGTTTCAACTTCTGTGCTTGTGATTGGTCTGTTTATATTTTCTATTTCTTCCTGCTTCAGTCTCAGAAGGTTGTGTTTTTCTAAGAATGTGTCCATTTCTTCCAGGTTGTCTAATTTTTTGGCATATAGTTGCTTGTAGTAATATCTCATGATCCTTTGTATTTCTGCAGTGTCAGTTGTTACTTCTCCTTTTTCATTTCTAATTCTATTGATTTGAGTCTTCTCCCTTTTTTTCTTGATGAGTCTTGCTAATGGTTTATCAAGTTTGTTTATGTTCTCAAAGAACTAGCTTTTAGTTTTACTGATCTTTGCTATCATTTTCTTCATTTTTTTCTCATTTATTTCAGCTGTGATCTTTATGATTTCTTTCTTTCTGCTGACTTTGGGTTTTTTTTGTTCTTCTTTCTCTAATTGCTTCAGGTGTAAGGTTAGGTTGTTTACTTGAGATGTTTCTTGTTTCTTAAAGTAGGATTGCATTGCTATAAATTTCCCTCTTAGAACCACTTTTGCTGCATCCCATAGGTTTTAGGTCATGAGGCAAGAATATATAATGGAGAAAAGACAGCCTCTTAAAAAAGTGGTGTTAGGAAAACTGGACAGCTACATGTTAAATAATGATATGGGGTTTTTTGTTTTGTTTTAAGAATGATATGTTAAAGAATGAAATGAGAACACTCCCTAATAGCATACACAAAAATAAACTCAAAATGGATTAAAGGCCTAAATGTAAGACCAGACACTCTAAAACTTTTAGAGGGAAACTCAGGCAGAACACTCTATATGATATAAATCACAGCAAGATCTTTTTTGACCCACCTCCTAGAGAAATGGAAATAAAAACAAAAGTAAACAAATGGGACCTAATGAAAATTAAATGCTTTTGCACAGCAAAGTAAACCAGAGAAAAGATGAAAAGACAACCCTCAGAATGGGAGAAAACATTTGCACATGAAGCACCTGACAAAGGATTAATCTCCAGAATATACAAGGAACTCATGCAGCTCAATATCAAAAAAAAACAAACAAACAAACAACCTAATCCAAAAATGGTCAGAAAACCTAAACAGACATTTTTCCAAAGAAGATACACAGATTTCCAACAAACACATGAAAGGATACTCAACATCATTAATTATTAGAGAAATGCAAATGAAAACTGCAATGAGGTATCACCTCACACTACTCAGAATGGCTATCATCAAAAAATCTACAAACAATAACTGCTGGAGAGGGTGTGGAGAAAAGAGAACCCTCTTGCACTGTTGGTGAGAATTGATACTGCCACTGTGGATAACAGTATGGATGTTCCTTCAAAATTGAAAAATAGAACTACCATATGACCCAGCAGTCGCACTACTGGGCATATACCCTGAGAAAACCATAATTCAAAAAGATTCATGTACCACAATGTTCATTGCAGCACTATTTACAATAGCCAGGATATGGAACCAACCTAAGTGTCCATCAATAGATGAATAGATAAAGAAGGTGTGGCACATATATACAGTGGAATATTACTCAGCCATAAAAATAAATTGAGTTATTTGTAGTGAGGTGGATAGATCTAGAGTCTGTCGTACAGAGTGAAGTAAGTCAGAAAGAAAAACAAATAGCATATTCTAACACATATATATGGAACCTAAAAAAAAAATTCGTTCTAATGAACCTAGGGGCAGGACAGGAATAAAGACGTAGATGTAGAGATGGACTTGAGGACGGGTGGGTGGAAGGGTGAACTTGGACGAAGGGAAGTGTAGCATTGACTTATATACACTACCAAATGTAAAATAACGAGGGGGAAGCTGCTGCACAGCACAGGGCGATCAGGTCGGTGCTTTGTGACCACCTGGAAGGTGGAATAGGGAGGGTGGGAGGGAGATGCAAGGGGGAGGAGATATGGGAATATATGTATTCGTATAACTGATTCACTTTGTTATATAGCAGAAACTAACACACCATTGTCAAGCAATTATACTCTAATAAAGATGTTAAAATAATAAAATAAAATAAAATGTCCACCCAGAAGTACATTAAGAAATAATCATACTTCAATAATTTAAAAGCAAATTCTTAAAAGTCCCTGAAGAATATATATTTATATATTTTCTATTTATTAGGCCAAAAAGAAAATCTCAACAAAATCCACATGCAAAAAAAATACATTAGACTATTTTCTCACAACAAATCATTATAACTAAGAATAAATATAAAAAGATAGTCTTTTAACCCTTCCCCTAACTCAATCTAACTTGAAAATATCCCAAAACCCATGGGAAAAAAAGTATCAGAGTTGAAATTACAAACTATCAGTAAAAAACTGAGTACTACAAATCTTCAAGTAAACATCGTAAACAGACAAGAAAAATTTCCAGCTGGAATCAATGAGTTCATTAAAAAGAAGAAATAATTTGATGTATGAAATAATTGAATAAAACAAGAAAATAAGCCTAAAGGAAGTGAAACAAAGGATATCATAATTATAAAATAAGAAATTAATAAAACAAAAAATTAGGTGCAACTTTTAAATTATTATTATTAAATAAAAATTGGTTCCTGTAAAATATCAGTTTACACCATATTGTCAATCCATTCAAGAAAAAAATTTAGAAAGGATCAAGTAAGTTGCTGCAGGAATTGAAAGGTGGAAAAATTTTTGATATAAAAAAGTGTTTTTTATAACATTACACATCAATATATAGAGAGGGCAAGGAAGAAAATTCTTGAGTTCGATAATTAATGCATGAGTTTTGTCTGTGATTTGTAACCCTCAAACTGAAAGCGTTGTTGTGCTCATGGCACTCTCAGTGTTTAACTGCTGGCACCTCACTTTTACTTCCGGTTCAGGATGATGGACACTAGGGCAAAATTCCAATACCAAGCAATCATATTTATTTTTCTAGGAAATTGATTCTTAAGCTGATAGATACAAAGAAGCACTGAGTTGCTTTCAGAGACCTTACAGAAAATCCCCAGGAGGTCCTGCAGCTAAGGTCTCTAGGCTCTATCTAAAAGTATGTTTGTTCACTTCTTTTTTTAAGTTTTTAGTTACTCCAATAACCTTCCAATAAAATCCTTTTTTTTTTCACTCAAGTGAGCCAAAGTAAGTTGTTTTGCTAGCAAACAAACAAAAAAATAAATAAACTACTGCCAGAGACCTGTGAGAGATGAGAAATATCAGATTTCAGTGTCGGGCTGCTGCTTCTGAGATTTCTAAGCAATTCCAAATAATAGAATAACTATTTCAACTTTCAAAATTTACCTCAAGTAAAGAATAAAATGTAAGGCTTTCATGTGCTTCTTCTGAAGGAATTATTTACACATGAGTTTTCAGAGAAGTCATTTCATAAAATAAAACTTCAACTAAATGCACCCACTAAATTCAAAAATATTTTACTTCTCCAATGAATGTTACAACACTATCATGGACAGGGTGGAAAATTTAATGTCGGAGGATGTATAGAAACTTTCTCCACCCAACTGCTTTTCTATTCTAAACTATTCTGAAATTACTACTGCAGTTTCTCTATACTGAAAAAAAACTAATTTGATTCATTCTTCAATTCTTTTTTCTTTGAACTTTAACCAGAAGTACAGTTCAATATGACAATCAGAATGAAGTGAAGCATCCAGAAGGAAGAAAAAAGGTCACATTCAAAAATGATTTTCCTAATTTACATGATTTTTTTAAATGGGACGTTTTACAAGTGCAATTTGAATGTCCTAGTCAAAGAAGATGTATTTTGAGGCTTATTTCATTGCTATAGGTATGCAGGCTTGCACATGTGCATATTTTCCTGCACACAAATACACACACACACACACACACACATACACACACACTCACACACAAGTAGACTGCATTTAATATGATAGCTTAGAAAGCCAGCTATAGTTTTTTTTTTTTTCAGTAGGCTGGGTTAGGTAATGTAAATCTTATCAAAAGTGAACCCATGCCATGTGGCATTTGAAGGTTGTAAATATCTTAATATAGTATACAGGAATGGCTAAAGAGTCTACAGAGATAAGAATATTTGATTTATTTTGTCATGTGTGGTCTTTCCACACAGCCCAATCTGTGTTCTCTCCAGGTTCTCTTTTTATAAACAGAAATATATACATATATTTCTGTATATATATATATATATATATATATAAATTGATGATGGGAGCATAATAACTTTGAAACTTGCTTTGTGTGAAAAATTAATTAACAGAAACCTCAATTAAATAGATTTAGGAGATCTGTGGGTGGGGAGGGTTTCTCACACCCGTTGAAGATTTCAGAGCCCAACAGGAACAGAAAAGATTCCTCTTCTTTCCTGGCAAGGATTCAGCCAACAAAAAAACATAGACACATTGTTTATGATAGCCCTCTCAACTTCCTTTTGCCCTCTATAAAGGTGTTTTCCTTCTTTTGCTGTGTGAGGGATTTGCATGTGGCTCACCATGGTTGCAGACAGACCCCAAACTGCAAAGTTTTGCTTATCCCAAATAAACCTATATTTTCCAAACAAATATCTCTGGCAGTCTATTTGTTTTATGGTAACATTTTGGTGGCCCATATGGGAACCAGGAAAGACACTCAAGGTTCTGGACTGGTGAGCAAACAGGTATAATACCCACAATTGAGCCCATTATGCTGACTCCTTTTCTTACAAACCCTGGAGTTTGAAGGTACATCTTTCTCCTGGATCTGAGCTCATGCACTCCTTGCATTTCAAGCTCTCCAGACTTTATTTGGGAACTATTTTAAGGTTTTGTTCTTTCTGGTTAAAATCTCATTTTTATGTGAGTATTCATTTGGCACTTTGGTCTGATTTTGGGATCAGACTGTTTCAACTGAAGCTGACTGAGAGGGCTTCAGCCCATTCTTTTGGGAGCATAAGCTTCTCTGAACCTGTGACAGTTTTTAAGCCTTCAAGCCATTTCTTTTTTTTTTTTTTGGTGGTGGGGGGGGGACAGGGGCTCTTCTACAGAAACTGGCTGAAAAGCCTTTGGCCTTGCTTCTCTAAGACCAAGCTGTTTCCTTAAAACTGTCTGTGTTTGAGTTGCAAGCTTTTTGAATTGAGCTGTTTAAGCTGTTTGAAAATTATTCCTTTACCCTAGGGAAAAATCTCAGAAATGAGATAAAAGTTATCCAAAGATTTGGAGGGTGCCCCCCTCAAAGGACTCCAGTCAATTTTATGTTTAAAAACTAGGATCCTTCCTTGTGAGCATTTCTAGTTAAGAGGACAGAACTGACCAAAGGCAATTTAGAATATCAGTGACCATTAAGAAAAACTTTTGAAATCCTCAAACTTAATTTTTTAAAAACTGAATTGGATTACAATAACTCAGACATTCCCAGAACTGAATGAGATGCCTATTTCAATTGTTATTTTGAGGCTTCTCCAAGTTATCAGGAGTCTAAATTTGCCTCTCTGCAAAATAAGATTTTAAGATTACTTGAGGAAAACAAACTATTAAAGAAAGATAAAATGGCTCCTAAAGCCTCATGCTATTCTTCCTTGGCTTCTTTGTCTCAGGATCTGCCTCCAACATCATCTTGTGTCTCTCCCTTGGCTCCTTGTGGTCAGACTCTGCCTCCAGGACCACCTTCCTCCTCCCCTTCTTTACTATTTACACCTCTTCAATACCCTCAATTCCTCTATACTAATTCTCTCAAGGGACTTCCTACTTCCTTTTCCTCTAAATTTTTCACAACTTGACCCTTTAAAATTAAGCCTTCTGAGGATCCAGATGCTAAAGTGATAATTTATTATATTCCTGGACTAATGTTGAACTGCAAGTCATAGTCAAAGATTTTCTCAAACTAACCAAAGATCCTCACATATTTGCTAAGGAATTTAATATAGTCATCAAAATATATCAGCCTGGTGTCTCTGACTTATATCAGCTAGTCCAAATGCACAACCCCACTACTATAAAGCAGTCCCTCCCTCGGAATACTAAAATAATTCAAATAGTGGGGATCTCTAATTAATCTCAAAAAGCTTCTGTCTCTGAACCTGCTCCCTTTTGCTTAGGTCCTTTAAGAGATACAATCCCAATTATCCTTAATTCCTCCACACCTATCCATTTATTAGCTTGAGACTTCTTAGAGAAGTGTCATGCTGGAATTGCTTTTTCCATAAGGGGGAAATAACTCTAGAATTTGACAGTAGTCATGAAAGTAACCAACAAGATGAATTAAATGACCCTTTGATATCTTTTACTTGTTTTATCTCTGAGGGTACTAAGAGTCGATTCTGGAAACACTGATAAATTGTCCCTAGTGAATCAGCTTTCATCTTTCTTATGGGAGAATCTCCAACTGACATTGGCAAAATTCACAGCACATCTCCCATCAACATTCAGATAGATCCCTCAGAACTTCTTCCCATAATTAATCAATACCCTATAGGTAAAGAAGCCCTTCAAGGCATAAAGCTCATAAAAAGATTATAAAGGCTCAAGGTCTCATTATCCCTTGTGCTAGTCTCTGTTAATACTTTTATTTTACTGGTAAGGAAATCTAAAGGTAGAGGGTAGAAGTTTGTCCAGCACATCTGAGCAATAAACATTGTTGTTATCCCTTGACATCTTGTTGTTCCTAACCCTCACATGCTACTAACATCAACCCCCACCAGAAGTAAATTCTTTACTGTAATTGATTTATGCAGTGTATTATGTAGATTTCCCATAGATAAAGCTAGCCAATACTCTTTTGCTTTCACTTGGAGAGAAAAACATTTCACCTGGAGAGTAATGTCTCAGAATTTTACTGAGTCCTTCCATGCAAATCCTGAAAGCTGATCTGCATGATATAAAGTTTGCTAAAGGTTCTACCTTGTTGTAATATGCCGATGGTTTACTTCTTTGCTCTCCTTCTCAATTCTCCACATAAGAAGACAGCATCAACTTGCTAAAACTTGTAGCTTTAAAGGGACATGAGGTCACCAAAGGAAAATTGCAGTTTGCCCAAACCCAAGTTCAATATTTAAGGCATCCAATAACAGAATAAGGTCTACAACTAAATTCAGATAAACTTCACAGTGTCTTAAGTTTCCCAGAACCAAAACTAAGTGCCAATTGCAGGTTTTTCTCAGGCTAGTTGGTTATTGTCAAAATTGAATTCCAACTTTCTCTCTTATGCCTAAATCTCTGTATGTTTTACTAAACAACAACAACATCCCTGCAATTTTATAGGAAGAACCATATGACATGGTTTTTAAGGACTTAGAAGAGACCTTGATTAACTTACTTGCTCTTGGGTATCCCAGTTTTCAAATTCCCTTTTTCTCTTTTTGTATATGAAAAAGAAGGGAAGCCCTCTGGGTTCCTACCCAAAAACATGGGGACCTCAGTTGACCAAAATGGTATTACAGCCAGCAACTGGACCCGGTGGCATGGGGAAACACCCACTGCCTTAAAGCCATTACAGCCACTGCTCTTTTGGTTAAGACCACTCATAAAATTATTATGGGATAACCTTTAACCATTTTTGTAGAAGTCCTCTTGACTTCTCAACACACTCAACATTTTTATCATCAGCATCACCTCCTATGAAGTCTTTTTGTTAACGGCTCCTCCCATAATTCTTTTATACTGTAATAAACTTAACTCATCTATTTTCCCTGCCATTACCAATGAAGTTCCTCAAGATTGCTTAATGCTGACAGACTACTCCTCGTGATGATTTGCAAGAGACACTTCTATGTAATTGTAGACATCTCATGGTTCACTGATAGTTATTTAAAAGGTGACAATGGCAAATATTGTGATTGGTATGCTATTACAACTCCTTTTGATGTTGTTGAGGCAGCCTCTTTAACTATGGATATTTCAGCCCAACAGGATGAAATATATTATTTTACAAGGGCTTGCACTTTAGCCAAGGACAAAAGTGTCAATATTTATACTGATAGTAAATATACCTTTGGAGTAGCTCATAATTTTGAAATGTTGTGGTAACAAAGTGTATTCCTTACTTCCAGTGTAAATAAAATTAAAAATGGCCTCTATAGTCAGGAGTCATTGGATGCAATACTTTTACTTGTTGCTCTAACTATTGTTAAAATGCTGGGGTATTTCAAACTCAACTCTTTGGAATCTCAGGGAAATCACATTGTTGACATTTCCTCAATAAATTCTTCCCTTAAAGGGACCAATAGCAGACAAATTTTTCATGGTCCAAGGGGATATTTCCCCAAATGATAATTTAGAATCACTGGCTGGAGAAGTCCAACAATTGGCCTCGGAAAAGGAAAAACAAGATAGGAAATTCAACAATTATTGTTTCAATAAAAAGAGAAAGCTCTGGTTTGGATAAAATAACAACCCAATTCTACCAGAGACTCTAAAATTCTCACTCCCCATCACTGTACATGTCTACTGACAGAATGATACTGACCATTGGTTTACTGGCAAAAAGGTAGCATTCATAAAACAATATTTGTGGAGAAACATTAACCAAGCCACAGAAAGTACCTACCTCACTTGTTCCACTTGTCTGAAGTGTAACCCACAGAAGCCAGTTTGTACTGCTTCCTGACATATTAAACTGTCTAATGAACAATTCAAGGTCTGGAAAATATATTTCATACAACTCCTCCCTCTAATGGATGTAAATACGTTTTAGTCATGGGGTGTGTTTTCACACTGGACTGAAGACTTCCCCTGGAGACTGTCTACTGCCTCTTCTGTGGCTAAAGTCTTTTTGGCAAAGATTATCCATACCTGGGGAAATTCTCTCAAACTTCATAGTGATAAAGAAACCCATTCTACTGACCAAATGCTTCAACAAGTCTATGCTATTTGGCCAATTTTAATTTCACTGTTTTTACCACCCTAAATCTTCTGGTTTAGTTGAACGCGCTAATGGTATTATGAACATTCAACTGGCAATATTTGTAGGTGCCTTCCAAATACCTTGGCCAAAAACGTTGCTTTTGGTCCTTCTAGATCTCAGATGTACCCCTTTTGGAACTCACATATTCTCACCCTTTGAGACAGTCACAGGATACTCAATGTACTTGGCTCCGGCCGTTTTTGACCCACACCTAATAAAAGGAAAGCTATTCCATTATTTCAAAGACCTAATGGCTTCTATTAAAATAACCATGTTTTTGCAGAGCAATATTTTAACAGTGCGCTCTCAGGAAATGAAAAACTTAAGCATCACACCTGGCAACTTGAAGATTTCATCTATTGGAATAGACACATCCAGAAGAACTCTTCGCCCTCACTGAAGAGGCCCCTATTAATCAGGTACAGCTAACCAACCATTATACTGTCAGACTCCAAGGAACAGACTCTTGGATTCATATGACACATCTAAAGAAAGTACCAAACTCTGACTAGACATGTGCGTCATTTGGTGACCTGAAAGTAAAGATTTCCTGTAATTGAATCAGACAACATCTGTTAAGACAGCTTTCCTAAGATGTCTGGACTAGGTGTGTTGGAATTTTGCCACCAAAACTTTGATGATTACATAACACTTCAGATAATCTCCAATGTCTATGATCTTGGTAATATACAGATGCTAGATAAAAAATGTCTGAGAGTTCTCCTTTCTATCCCTCCTTGTTACTCAAATGTGACCTCAATAGGTTTCTAATTTTTGCACTTCCCTTCAGATGTGAGACACCACACCCAGGGAAGGTTTTTACCTGATATTAAGGGACAAACAGTCACTGAAACTGGAAAACCTGACTCTTGCTTAACAATGCTTTCAGAGAAAGCGCTTGATCAAAAAGGTAAAATATTAAAAACAAAACTAATAAACAGAAACCTCAATTAAAGAGTTGGGAGACCAGAATAGGGAGCTCTCACGCCCTGCAATGGCAGCAGAGCTCAATAAGAACATAAAAGACTCCTATACTTTCCTGGAAGACAGTGAAAACCATGGACATTTTGTTTACTGTAGCCCTTCCCCCTAACTTCCGCTTCCTTCTATTGAAGTATTCTCCTTTCCTTGCTGTGCAGAGACTTGCATATAGCTTGTTATGGTTGCAGACCCCAAATTTCAATTCCCTGCTCATTCCAAATAAACCTCCATGTTTACCAGAGAAATATCTGGCAGTCTATTTGTTTTAGGTGAGCATTTCAGGTCAGTCTTTTCTCTATACTAGAAATGATGATGAAAAAACATATAATGCAAGGGAGGTGGTTTCTGATCTCAATTGTAATTGGAGCAACCCTTAGCTACATGATTTCAGAAGTGAAGTGTGTGCGGTCACTGTGTTAGTCCTCAGCACAATAATCAGGGGTCAAGGAATGGTATGGCATTCAGAATTCTCTGATAGTCAACAGATTCCTAAGAATTAAAATGGAAACAACTGAACTAATTGACTTGTAAAACCAAAACAATTCAGAATTGACAAAGTCTCTTTTTTCATTTAATTCACAGTCAAAAAAAGTCAAAACCTCTATAAAAGTCACATAATTTACTTCATTTATCAGTCCTATAGTCCACCTAATGTCTACTTTGATTATAAGGGACACAGGATCCTTTTCAGGGAAGCCATATCTATGAAATAACATGTGCCTATTATTATTTCTCACATTTCCCACAGTATGCTAAAAATATATAAATATTTTGAGAGAATTAGCTTAATTCCAAGGTAACTGTAATTACTAGGAACCTGAAATATTATTGTGAGGTGCCAATTAGAGTTCGAATTTGTGAGAGGAGGACCCTTTGATCCTTTGGCAGTAATCTTTGATCGCTTTTCCAGTTCCTGAAAATATGACACAAATAGATATTCCAACATTGGCTCCTTAGCCCATAAGTGATATTATAGTGTGAAGAAACAACTGGAAGTCAATGGACACACATCCAAGTCATCATTATCATTATTGTCATCATCATTCTTTAGGAAATACTAAAGATTATTTTAATCATCGAAAGTTTGAAAGTCACAGGTGTAAAAACAATCTTCATTATTACTATCCAGTTCCCCAGATTGGGTAGTAACAAATTTGTACATTCCTAGACAATAATATAAGATGGTGACTAAAATATGACTTCTGTTACAAATATAACTAATTATCTGGTGTAGTAGACAATATAATGCTCCTTTAAGATATTTCCTGTGAATTTCCAGAATCTATGAGTATATTATATTACAAGGCTGGCAGAACTTTGCAGATATAATTAAGTTTAACAACCTGGTTTGGATTTTCCCTATAACATTATGGAGGTTTCCTGGATTATCCAGGTCGGCCCAATCAGACCACCTGAATCCTTAAAAGTGGAGAATTTCCCCAACTTTGGTAAGAAAAGAGCTGAAAAAGTAGAAGCAAGGTCAGAGAGACACTATGTTGCTGGATTTGTAAGCATGGAAGAAAACTCTGAGCTGAAGAATGTAAGTGGTCTCTAAGAGATGAAAAAGGTAAGAAAGTGGATTCTCCTCTCAGACCTTCAGAAAGAAACATAACCATGCTGACACATTGATTTTTGCCCATAAGACTCATTTTGTAGGTTTACAAATGTAACTGGAGTATTATAAGTTTATGTCATTTTAAGTCATATATATATATATATATATGTATGTATTTGTAATTTGTTACAGCAAAAAGTAGAAAATTATATTTGCTTAAATTAATATAGCATCTGATATTTGGAGTGTTATTATTGATGAGAATAACACATTACATATGGGGGAAAAAACCCCACAAAGCTATTAGAACCCATTTACTTTTCTTGAAGAAAAGGAAAAGCAGGTTTTACTTTATTGCCTCAATAATATATCAATTCTTATACTTTATACCACAATGTGGTTCAGCATCCAAAACTCCTCACCATCTCAAAGAACATCATCCTGGTCCACCACCCTGATGCTATCATGCTCATAGGACCTAGAGAGAAATAAGGAGCAAGCAACTGATAATTTTTTCACTACCTGTGTGTTAGAAGATAAGAAAGACATCTTATTTAAAAAGTTCTGTTATTTCAGGAAAGTTATTGGTGGAACAGTGACAATATGACATACACATTGCTGCTTATTAATCCTCCCTACTTCTAAGGAAGAGGGTCAATGTTGAGGACTTTGGAAGCAGGCTATAAGACATTTCCTTATGGGCACTTTTGGGAAGATGGCAGAAGAGTAGGACGTGGAGATCACCTTCCTCCTCACGGATACACCAGAAATACATCTACACGTGGAACAACTCCTACAGAACACCTACTGAAGGCTGGCAGAAGACCTCAGAGCTCCCAAAAGGCAAGAAATTCCCCACGTACCTGGGTAGGGCAAAAGAAAAAAAGAAAAAACAGAGACAAAAGAATAAGGACGGCACCTGCACCAGTGGGAGGGAGCTGTGAAGGAGGAAAAGTTTCCACACACTAGGAAGCCCCTTGGTGGGCGGAGACTGCGGGAGGCGGAGGGGGGAGATTCGGGACCACGGAGGAGTGCACAGCGACGGTGCGGAGGGCAAAGCGGGGAGATTCCCGCACAGAGGAGCCCAATAAAGATGTTTAAAAAAAAAAAAGATATTTCCTTATGGAAACCATTTTCTTAATAATTCAAATATCCAGCTTTTAGATACAGTCCAAAATAAGAGAAAGATTTGTACCATTCCATATTTCTGAGTGAAAGTATATGAAATTGTGGCCTTATGATCTGGTAGATCCTACAAAGTGAAAACAGTGGCATATTATAGAGTTAGAAAGTATCAAATAGGAGAATTATAAAAGAGAAACCAATGACTTTTTACCAAGATCATGTATAATTCAGCAAGAATATCTTCTACTATTGAAAATATCTCTGGAATTGCTTTGAAATTTTAGTAGACACTAAATATCTAAAAGAATTAGACTTAGATAATAATCTGAATTAATAATAATTGCATTAATGATAAATGATTTAAATTTTATTTAGACATTAAATAATCATTCAGAAATCATGTGACCATATTACTTATTGGTCCCATCACAAAGTAATGCTAATTAATCTAATCAACATTGTCATAATGTCAGGTAAGTCCTATAACACTGGATCAAAAGTTATTAAAAGGATAAGCCTTGTACAAGGCTTGAAGATAGTAATAAGTTTCATGCATACAAATGTACTATCTGATATGTATACTCCCACAAAATTGTTTCATGATAAACTTACATTGATGGCTTAAATCCACAATGAAGGGTAAAATGATAGGTCTTTTTTATTATGGCTGTATGAGCACACTGAACACTTATTCTAGATTTGATTTGCTTGCCTTCACAGGCATGATCTCACAGATTGATTGGATGTCACTCTAGGATGTGGTATCTGTCCTGTATTTGGTACTTTCTCTCCCATGGTAAGTGCATGGGTTGGCAGTTAGCACCCTTAGTGTCAGACAATAGAACACTGCAGCTATTTTAAGGATTATTGCAGGTTTCAAAGTTTAGAAATAGTAAAATTAAAACTACCAAGTCAATAATTAGTATTTTGCATATAAAAATAGTTCAAGAACTGGGACCTTCCCAATTCAAAGACTGATATGAAGCTTAGGGACATGAACTTAAGATAACTTATAAAGTGAAAATGAGGAAATGATTAACTTTTACAATGGTCAATTATTACAATGGCAATTGAATTGGTGATTTTTAAAAAAATCTGCAGTGAGTACCATTTTTAGAAAGGTGACTTAAAGTTTTCTTTATGATTTTTAGAGGCATTTACAAGAAATTACCTGTTAAGTTTTAGTTATGTTCATGAATTAGGTCAGACTTAGTTCTGCTTACATGACTTACATAGTTTTGTCTGTTCAAGACATTCTCCAGTCCAGTCTCCATTTTGTATTTAATTTTAACACAGGTTAACTAACAGGCAGTTTACAAAGTCATTTAAGAGCTGTAGAAGCCATATCCTTCCAGGAACAACTACTAGAAACAATGCATAGTCAACTACCATTGTTACCACCAGACCCACATAGCCCTGCTATCACCCTCAGCAACAAAATTGATTTTATGTCTCCTGAATGTTCTTCATGTAATTAACTTCCATGTGGTGGTATTCTAGAGGTGAGATAGCCTTTGAAATGTAATTTTATTATTATTTTTATTATATGTTTGAAGAGCAGAATTTACACTGTGGTGAGCTATCAAAATATAGGAAGCTGGTGCTCAGACTTAGTTTCCTAAATATCATTCTCCAATGAAAGGATCCAGGGTTTCTTGAAGAAATAGCTGATTCTAGGGCTAGAGTAAGGAAAATACAAGAGAGTCTAGAACATCTTGCAGTGCAAAACTTAAGGAAGTACAGAGCCAAAGGGAGGAAGAGGAAGAAACCGGGCACACAGAGATTACCTGAAAGAACTCTCAATACCGAGGCCTGGAAATATTTGAACAACAGTTTAAATAATGTAGTATTGAATTATAACTCAAAAGATGTAATAAATATACATGAATCCAGCATGATACTGATTGAATAAATAAATGGATAAAAGGGAAAAATCTTTCTTAGAGAAAAATTACAAATATTATAAACAATTACTTTGTTCTTTCAAGGAGTGGAGCTTAATTCTCCTCCTCCTGGGTATAGGTTGAATTTAATGACTTCTTTCCAAATGATAGGGTATAGAAAAATAAAAATAGTAAAGTGAAGAAAGCTGGCAAACACTACCTTAATCAAGTGATCGAGGTTAGCATCACCAGTAATGAGTCATATTGACATCTTGAGGTTTCATGAGAAAAAGCATCAGATAAACCCAATTCAGAAACATTTTACAAAATACCTGACCAGTATTCTTAAAAACTCTCAAGGTCATAAGAAACAAGTAAAGACTGAAAACTTGTTAAGTGCAAGATGGTATCCTGGATTGGATTATGGAACAGTAAAAAGATAAGTAGAAATTTGGTGAAATCATGGTAAAGTATATAGCTTAGTTGGCAGTAATGTGATAATGTCTTAGTTTTGGAAGATGGTTATGATTATATAATATGCAACATTAGGGGAATCTGGTTGCAGGAAATCTCTACATCGTTCAACAATTCTGTAAAACAAAAAGCCTGTCAAAACAAATGATTTATTTAAAAACGTAGAGAAAGTCTTCCAAAGACTTTGTGCTGCCAGCATAGATCTTTAATATGAAAGTTACAAAAGATAAGGAATACAGTTTGAAAGGAAAAGAAAAGTTCCCAGACACCCAAAAAAGCATATCAATGGTGAGACATATTAATGTTCAGCACTAGAAACGATCCACAAAATTTTGCTGTTGGGGTCTACACCTACCTTTAATCCAAATCAAACCTCTAGTTTTAGATTATATGAGGTGGGGTCTACAGTATGTCCTGTTGTATATTTCTATGATATCAAATTTCATTATTATCACATGTAGTCTAATAACCAAAACATTTGCCATTAAATAAGCTATATATATTCATCAGTCAGAGACTAACAAGAACATACAGTCAACAGAGTTGGGTTTAGTACATGCTACAGCAAAAAGATCTCACAATATGGGGCACTCTGAGCATCTCAAAAAATAGCTTTAGGGAAGGAGTATTAATAAAATTAGAAGGATAGAACTTGGTTATGAAATGCTCTTATCAGAGATTGTAAGAATGTATAAACTAGAGAGTTTTGAGAGCAGTCAATGATCTAGTCTTTAGAGTACACGAGTCCACGAGAAGTCACTGTAACGTTTTCTTGAGATACATGTATCTAAGGAACTGGAAAGAATTTAAGCTTAGTCTGTGATGAACATCATGGTTTGGTATGAAACAGTTCATCTGTTTTATAAATTATAATGAAATCCATTTTGAAAAGTTGTGGTTTCTGTTGCATGTCTCAATTCCCCCTGATAGTCTAGCTGTCAGAAGGACCATTTTGCACTTTATCAAAGCCAACCAACACAGCAGAAGATTAAATAATGAAGCAAAATGCAATTTTAAATGCTTTGAAACCAATCTGTTATGTATACCAGGTATTGTTCTATTCAGTAGTAATGTGGTTTTTAATCCGTGAAAATCCTTGTAATTGTATGTTGCCATGATTTAGTATAGAATTAGCCCATAGCTGTGTTTATGGCAATAAAAGTTTATTTTGCTAAAATGCTTGCCTATTCCACAAGCCATAAAAAATTACCTTTTTTTAACAGCCCTAGGAATTCTTCAAATATTTTTCCTCTAATAATGGCAAATATGACTATATCATTTTCAAATATGACTAAATAAATAATGTATAATCTATAGCAATCCCTTATTTACTTTAAGTTTTATGTCATCTTCACATGTCTTTTTACTAGAGCATTCACATTAGTAACTTTTATTTATATGTTTAGTATATTAAGGTTAACAACTTTCATTTTGCATGTTTATGATTACAAGCTGAAGGACGGGATGTTTTATTTTCATTCTGAAGCAGTGATTGACATCTACTTGATCAGTAAATATTGTTAAACGTGTGATTGTGTGATGAGTGAATGGAAGGGGTCAGGTGGAGAGAAATTTGAGGTGTACTCTCAAATGGTAAAGCATAGGGAGCAAAAGATAGAAATAATAAATGAATTTACTTAATGCTAACTGTTATGTTCTTACCCATTTTATTTAAAAAAAAATTGGAAGTGAATATTGAAATAATTATAGTCATAGACCATATGGCTATGGTCAATATGGACCATAACAAGTTACAAGAAAAAGAAAATAATGCCTTGTATTCAATTAATTTTTCTTTGGACCAAGGGAAAAATTATAACTAAGCCTTAGAACTATTGCTAAAACGTGTGTGAATAAATATTTGAATAATTAATCCTTTTTTCGATTGATTTTATTATACCTGTAGGAAAAATTAATTTAGAGCTCATAGTAGAAATAATAATTAAGAATCCAATATTTCTTTAGAGGAAAATATGAGTTTTCAATGGGTTTTTGATTCCCTGAATTCCAGAAAATATGTAATGTACAATTTTTCCTGTTTTAATACTTTGCTTTATCCATGTTAATTGGTTCTCTGGGGAAGAAGTCATAATTGACTCATATGCCTTTTTCTCAATCTTAAAATAATTATCTTATATCAATACTTGAATAACTATTAGCATGAAAGCAAATATCATCCTTAAATTGTATTAGAACACAGTAATCAAGCTCCATGCTTACTATTAAAAATTAGAATTTTCCATTATTTATCTTTTTGAAGTCACAAAAACCTGACAATTTTACATTTACCTTACAAATCATTGTAACATTCTCCTGTCAATATTGTCAACATGATTATAACACATCTTAGAAACTTTGTTCCATCTGGAGTATAACCTATTTTCCACCCACACAGTGCAAAACTCATTAAGCAAAACTCTTGAACATTGCAATACTTTAACTTCTTGATTGTTTTCTCAATCTCACCACCAAATCCAGATATATTTAGTAGCAGCTTATTTTCTTAGTTCAAATTAATTTTTTTTTTTTTTTCGGTACGCAGGCCTCTCACTGCTGTGGCCTCTCCTGTTGCGGAGCACAGGCTCCGGACGTGCAGGCTCAGCGGCCATGGCTCACGGGCCCAGCTGCTCCACGGCATGTGGGATCTTCCCAGACTGGGGCACGAACCCGTGTTCCCTGCATCAGCAGGCGGACTCTCAACCACTGCGCCACCAGGGAAGTCCAGGTCAAATTAATTTAAAAATAATATGTTAAAATGTTATATTTTCAGTCCTTTATCTTTCTTTGACCACTGAGAGGAAGTCTGTGGTTCTGACCCTGATGCCACTGGTCAACCTCCAGTGTTACTGAGTTTAATTCCCTGAGATATTATAATCTTCCTTCTTTATGATTTTCACCCAGTACATGTTAATTTAGCTTGTGGAGTTATATGTTCCCCACCTTTGTAATACAATGCATGTAAGTGAGGTTTTATTGCTTAGATGCTAGACATAAGATCCAGAAAGATTATTGACTCCCTATCAGAAAAGTAGATTAAGTCCTCCAACCCTCGCTGTAGTAGTGAGACTTAGAGGGGACTCAAGCACTTTTTTTTTTTTTTTAACTTTAAACCACAGAACTTTTATTCTATGTCATTTCACATCTCACAATTAGGAAAAAGATTCACATACATTTTACTTATCACTATAGAATACACTGCATATTATTATAACTGTCTTATTTCATAAACCCCTGAAAACATCATCATAGATTTTATCTATTATACAGAATAAAATAATAACATTAATCTAGCACTCTTTATGTGTTAGACATTTATCTTTATTATCTTTTTTGTTGTTGTTGCCAACAACCATATTTGGAAGTTATTCTCATTATCTTTATTTATATGCAAGGAAAATGATGTTTAGAGAGGTTAGCTAAGTTGTCCAGAATTAAATAGCCAATAAAAGGTAGAGTCAGTATGTGGCTTTTAGCATTCTAGCCCTGGAATGTATGAATTAAACACTACCGTTATGCATGGTGTCCACAGCTGAAGGGCATGTGGAACCTGTTGTTTGCCTTATTTTCTACTCACCAAGCCAGGGACTCTTGTGCAGGAAATGCATCAGCCTGGAAGATGGTAGCCATGAGCATTACACAAAGGTTAACAAATATGTTTCAAGAAGTCCCTTATTAATACAGTGTACAGCTTTCATGTTTTTCCTCTCAGTGGTCAGCATCTAACACACTTTGGACTCCTCCTTAGCAGGAGTCCCATATTTAAAAAATTTTTAAAGAAAATGTGTTCTGTGTTCCCAGCACAGTGTCTCATGTTTGATATTTCTTAACTCATTCTACCAACTTTATTTTAACAAACCCACAAATGCGTCACAGGTAAAATGACTTACTGTTGTGGCCACATGACTAGCTTTGGGTGTCCTGACTTACCCATTTTGTGGCTTTTGCATCAGAGTAAGCCAAACATCTGAGTTCCTAATCATTTATTAAAATATGAAGCAAACACATTAAAACTTCCTCTATTCCAAAATAGTAGTTATATTTTTAAAAAGATGGCTTTACAAATAATATGCAGGAAATGCAAAAATAATTTTTTTCTTCATTGAATATGAAGAAGTATTAAGCTAAACATTTTGAGTGTATAGTACTCAAAAAAACATTGATGATCTAATAATTAATTTGAATTAAAGAAAAACTATTTGAACAGCACTGCTATGAACTGAATTACTCCCACCATTTGAATATTTATTTTACAACCCTTCCTGGGCCAAAACTGTTTCTAAAAAATGTAAAAAGGTAATATAAAGTAAAAGCATGTGTCTATTATGAAACAGATATTTGTGAACTTAGATTGACTATGTATTTTAAAAATATTTACTTGTTTACCCTATTTTCATAATAAATAATTAATTGGTTTTTTATTTCAATAAAAATAAATCAGAAGGTATTAATACAGGAAAAAGAAAGTAATGTCATGCTTAAATTTTCTTTTGAAATTTTAAGAGAAATTATCTTTGTTTATGTACTATGTTATATTAATTAGCACCCATTACTGCAAATTATTGTCTAATTATGCATATTACATAGTAGACACAAATTTCTCTATATAAATACATTTTTAAAGTGTTGAACCGGGCTTCCCTGGTGGTGCAGTGGTTGCGAGTCTGCCTGTCGATGCAGGGAACACGGGTTCGTGCCCCGGTCCGGGAAAATCCCACATGCCGCAGAGCGGCTGGGCCCGTGAGCCATGGCCACTGAGCCTGCGTGCCCAGAGCCTGTGCTCCGCCATGGGAGAGGCCATAACAGTGAGAGGCCCGCGTACCGAAAAAAAGTGTGGAACCAATTTGTATGGTTTTAAATCAGTATTAACCACGGATCATCAATTCAGAGAACTGGTACAAATTATTGAGCATGTACCATGGAACTGGCCCTATACTAGGTACTTTATATATGTATATGTGTGTGTATATATATACATATATATACAAAAAATCTTTCCTTCTTCAAATGTCAGTATCTTAATATGGCAACTTATTCTCTATTTATTTCATGTTTTTATAACTTATTTTTGAAGGTTTAAAAATTTTTGTCCCTGCAATATAAATCTAGTTATCAAGAACATATAGCCCTTTCCTGATTTTCTTAAAAATAATTGTGTGTCCTGTATGCTCATACTGTGTTTCTTTGCAAACAGAAACAGAGGTAGTGGCAAGTGTTTTGTTTCAAGGAATAAAATTTAATTATTTTTGAGAGAAACATCCTATGATAATTGAAATACTTAGATTCCCTTGACATAAATGAAATTTACTGTGTAGCTCTTCATTTCATTAAACTATTGTAGACACAGCCAGGCTTGGGTGAAGAATTGGAAATAATACATTTTGGGAAATATTTTAAACAGGCACAACTTAATAAGTTGGACTTATTCCAAGGTGCTGAAATATTTATGTGTTGTTTCTTTCTGCTGACAAGTAGCTTGCTACATGTGAATGTTATTTAGATATATAATCATTGACGTTAGGTTACTAAGTTGTTGTACAAGTAAGGAAAGTTGAAATCTTTTACTTTATAATCAGTTGAAGTTGATGCACTTTGACTTTAAGATAATATTCCTACTGTGCTCCAATAAGAATAAGCTTTAACTGAGACTCTAGGGATCCACATAAATGTGATACACAAAAGGAACAGAGATGCTTGAGATGTCCTTTGCAGAGGATACTTTAGTTGCAGGCAGACTCAAAAGAGCTTATTGATATTATCCCATTTAAAAATGGGCAGTGAGAAAGAAAAGGAGAGAATTATTGTGGGAACAAGGGTCAAAGAAAAAGGCAAAAAATATAGGAGAAGGAATTTTACATTCACAGCATCTTTATTACTTCACTCAGCTTAAGAGATGAATTCAGTACAAAATTATAAAATAACAGTTTGAAGCAAGATCATTGCAAGTATAATCATGATTATTATGATAAATTGCTTACCAGACAATGAGAAATGCTTGAATTTTAAAAGGTATGCAACACTACAAGAACATCTATGTTGCCATTTATTCTTCTCAGACAAAAGTAGGCACATATTACAAAAAGGTAGATCTCTCCAGTTTAAGCTATTTCTAGAGAATATTACATACTGTAAATTTTAAAGTTAAGATTCTTAAATTTTTATTTTTCAGGAATAAAATAAATCATATTTTGATATTGTCTCTTTTGAGGAAAATAAAATCATCAGTTGTTCTTCCATTTGTTTTTATTTTTTGTTTTATTTAACAATGAATGTTAGTGATAAGTCCACAGCCTAACTATACATGGACAAAAACTCCACTTGGATTCAGTCATATTATCAGAGGAGAGATTTTTTTTTTTTAATTTATGTATAATTTAACCTATGTGTCTAGGACAGTATATCATTGTGGAGGACTGCACATCAAAAAATTAATGAATTAGTCATTTTATTCACAAAAGAACAAAACTCTGTTTCTATTTAACAACACTAAATGAATCACTGTATAAAATATCAGGTTTATATTTAAATGTTCTAAGTATTATTTCTCTCATGTAAAAAGTTAAATTTTATTTTATTTTATTTATATCAAATTTGAATGTGTTTTATTTTAATATAAAGTTTCAGGAGTCAACATAATAACATAAAAGCTTTGTCCTAATTATCTAAAATAGTTTTGAACATATTAACATTTCAATTTCACACATTTTAGCTTTAAAAATTAAGAGTAGTCTCTGTGTGAGATTAATCATAGAACCTACATCATGAATATTTTGAAGTAGGGTCTCTCAGTTTTTTAACTTTCCTTTACAAATAAAAATACATTATCAATTGTTTTAAGGTACGTAAAAGTACCTTTCACATGATCATGATAACACAATGCAAAAGCAGAAGTTCTCTATTTCTTAAAATCTCTATTTTCCTGACTCATGTTTTTTTAAAAAATAAAAAAAAATTGTTGAAAAGCAGTTGATATACAATATTATGTTAATTTTAGATGTTTTACGCAATGATTTGACATTTAGATACATTATAAAATGATAATCACAATAAGTCTAGAAACCATCTGTCCACATACAAAGATGTTAAAATATTGTTGACCATTTTCAAATGAGTGCTTTTGGTTTTCTTGGCATAAACACCCAGAAATGAAACTGCTGGATCATATGGCAGTTCAATTTTTAATTCTTTTAGGAAACTGCATAATGTTTTTCATAGTGGCTGCACCACCTGACAGTCCCACAAACAGTGCATGATGGTTTCCTTTTCTTCACATTCCAGTCAACACTTGTTATTGCTTATCTTTTTGATGATAAGCATTCTGACAAGTGTGAGGTAGTAGTATTTCATTTTGATTTGCATTTCTCTGATGATTAGTGATACTGAGTGTTTCTACATGTGTCTGTTGATTATTTGTATGTCTTCATTGGAGAAATGTCTATTCTGTTCATTTACCCATTTTTTTAATTGAGTTGTTTGATCTTTTTGATGTTGAATTGTATGAGTTCTTTGTATATTTTAGATATTAACCCCTTATTGGATATACTGGTTTCACATATCTTCTTCCATTTGGTAGGCTGCGTTTCCTTTTGGTTGATAGTTTCTTTGGCTGTGCAAAAGATTTTTAGTTTGATGTAGTCTCATTTGTTTATTTTTGCTTCGTTTCCCTTACCTGAGCAGACATATCAAAACAAAACAGCATGCATGTTATTAGCACAAATACAGACATATAGATCAATGGAAGAGAATGGAGATCCCAGAAATAAACCCATGCACCTATGGTCCTTTAATCTATACCAAAGAGGAAAGAATAGACAATGGAGAAAAGAAAGTATCCTCAATATGTGGTGTTGGGAAAGCTAGACAGCTACATATAAATCAATGAAATTAGAATATCACCTCACACCATGTACAAAAATAAATGCAAAATGGTTTCAAGACCTAAATGTAAGACCTGACACCATAAAACTCCTAGAAGAGAACATAGGCAAAAGATTCTTTGACAAATCATAGCAATATTTTCTTAGGTAAGTCTCCCAAGGCAAAAGAAAAGCAAAAGTAAACAAATGTGATCTAATCAAACTTAAAAGCTTTTGCACAACAAAAGAATTATCAAGAAAACTTACAAAATGGGAGAAAATATTTGCAGAAAATGCAACTGACAAGGGGTTAATATCCAAATGTATAAACAACTCATACAACTCAATGTTGAAAAAACAAACAACCGAATTAAAAAATAGGCAGAAGACCTAAATAGACATTTATCCAAAGAAGACATACAGATAGCCAAGAGGCACATGAAAAAATGATCAACATCACTAATTACTAGAGAACTGTAAATCAAAACCACAGTGAGGTATCACCTCACACTGGTCAGAATGGCCATAGTCAAAATGTCTACAAATAATAAATGCTGGAGAAGTGTGGAGAAAACATAACCCACATATGCTGTTGGGGAGAATGTAAATTGGTGCAGCCACTATGGAAAACAATATGAAGGTTCCTTAAAAAACTAAAAATAGAGCTACCATATGATTCAGCAATCCCACTCCTGGGTACATATCCAGAAAAAACAAAAACTTTAATTCAAAAAGATACATTCACCCCAATGTTCATAGCAGCATTTTTTTACAATAGCCAAGACACAGAAGCAACCCAAGTGCCCATCAACACATGACTGGCTTAGAAAGATGTGATATATATATATATATATATTCCTCAACGATAAAGAATGAAATGTTGCCATTTGCAGCAACATGGATGGACCTAGAAAATATAATTCTTAGTGAAATAAATCAGATAGAGTAAGACAAACACTAAATGATATAATTTATATGTGGAATCTAAAATAACAATTCTAATGAATCTACATACAAAACAGAAACAGAGTCACAGATGTAGAAAACAAACTTATGGGAAGGGACAAATTAGTACTATGGGTTTAACAGATATAAACCATTATAGATAGAATAGATAAGCAACAAGGGTTTGCTGTATAGCATGGCATATTATACACAATATCTTGTAGTAACTTATAATGGAATATAATCTGCAAAAAAAAAAAAAACAAAACTGAAAAATATGTGTACTGGCTATGTTTTCTTCTAAAAGTTTTATAGTCTTAGGTATTACATTTAAGTTTTTAATCCATTTTGAGTTTATTTTTGTGTATGGTGTGAGAAAGTAGTCCACATTGGTTCTTTTGCATATAGCTGTCCAGTATTCCCAACACCATTTATTAAAGAGGCTGTGTTTTCTCCATTGTATATTCTTGCCTCCTTTGTGGTAGATTAATGGATTAGGTAAGTGTGGGTTTATTTCTGGGCTCTCTATACTGTTCCATTGATCTATGTGTCCATTTTTGTTTCAGTGTCTAACTGTTTTGATTACTATAGCTTTGGACTATAGTTTGCAAACCCAGAGTGTGATATCTTCGGCTTGTTCTTCTTCTCAAGATTGTTTTGGCTATTCAGGGTTTTATGTGTTTCAATACAAATTTTAGGATTATTTATTATAGTTCTGTGAAAAATTCCATTGGTATTTTGAAAGGGATTGTATTGGATCTGTATCTTGCCTTGTGTAGTATGGTCATTTCAACAATATCAGCCCCTTCAATCCATGAACACAGTATATCTTACTATTTGTTAGTGTGGTCTTCAGTTTCTTTCATCAATGTCTTATAGTTTTCTTAGCACAACTATCTTACCTCCTTGGTTGTATTTATTTTCAGGTATTTTATTCTTTAAAGTACAATTGTAAATTGGATTGCTTTCTCAAATTCTCTTTATCATAGTTTGTTGTTTGTATATAGAAATACAACAGATTTTTGTATATTAATTTTGTATCCAGCAACTTTATTGAATTCATGTATTAGTTCCAATAGTTTTTGGTGGTGTTCTTAAATTTTCCTCTGTATAGTATCATGTAATCTACAAAAAGACAGTTTTACATTCTCCTCTCCAGTTTAGATTCCTTTTATCTCTTTTTGTCTTGTCTGATTTCTGTAACTCAGACTTCTATACTCTGTTAAATAAAAGTGATGAGAAAGGGCTTCCTTATTGTGTTCCTGATCTTAGAGGAAATGCTTTCAGCTTTTCATCGTTAAGTATGATGTGGTGTAGATTTGTCATACATAGCCTTTATTATGCTGAGATATGTTTCTTCTATACCAACATTTTTTATTGTTTTTATCAAGTATGGATGTTAAATTTTGTCCAAAGCTTTTCTGAATCTATTGAGATAGTCATACAATATTTATTATTCAATTAGATAATGTGGTGCATCAAAGTGATTGATTTGCAGATATTAAAACATCCATCCTTGCATCCCTGGGATAAATTCCAATTGATCATGGTGTACGATCTTTTCAATGTATTGTTGAATTTGGTTTGCTCATATTTTGTTGAGGATTTTTTCATCTTTGTTCATCAGTGATATTGGCCTGTAATTTTCTTTTTCTTTAATTTTATCTTCATCTGGTTTTGTTATGAGGATGATGCTGGCCTTATAGAATGACTTTTGAAGCATTCCTTTCTCTTCAGTTATTTGGAAGAGTTTGAGAAGAAAGTGTATTATCCCTTCTTTAAATGTTTAGTAATATTCACCTATGAAGCCATCTGGTCCTGGACTTTTGTTTGTTGGGAGTGTTTTTTAATACTAATTCCTAATTCAATTTTATTACTAGTATTGGAGTGTTCATGTTCTCTATTCCTTCTGGTTCAGTCTTGGGAAATTGCATGTTTCTAAAAATTTGTTCTTTTTTTCTTTTTTCTAGGTTGTTCATTTTAGTGCTGTATATTGTTTTAAGTAATTTCTTATAGTATTTTGTATTTCTGTGGTGTATGTTGTAACTTTTCCTTCAATTTTGATTTTATTTATTTGGGCTATCTCTCTTTTTTCTTGATGACTCTCACTAAAGTTTTTACAATTGTGTTTATGTTTTCAAGTAACCACCTCTTAGTTTCATTGATCTTTTCTATTGTTTTTTGGTATCAATTTATTTCTGCTCTGGTCTTAATAATTTCTTTCCTTCTATTAACTTTGGGTTTTGCTTGTTCTTTTTTTCTACTTGCTTTGGTATAAGATTAGATTGTTTATCTGATATTTTTCTTATTTCCTGAAGGAAGCTTGTATTACTAAAAACTTCCCTCTTAGAGCTTAGAGCTGCTTTTGCTGTTTCCCATTGATTTTGTACCATTGTGTTTTCACTTTTATGTATTTCCAGGTGTTTGAAAAATTTCCTCTCTACTTTATTCTGTAAATTATTGGTTGTTTAGTAGCATTTTGTTTACCCTCCACATGTTTGTGTTTTTTGCAGTTATTTTCTTATAGTTGATTTATAGTCTCATAGTGTTGTGGTTGGAAAAGGTACTTGATAAGATTTCAATATTCTTAAATTTGAGACTTATTGTATGGCCTAGAATGTGATCTATCCTGGAGAATGTTTCATGTGCAATTGAAAATAATATGTATTCTGTTGCTTTTGGATAAAATGTTCTATATATAACTAATAAATCCAGATAGCCTAATGTGTCATTTGAGGTCTTTGTTTTCTTATTAATTTTCTGTCTAGATGATCTGACCATTGATGACAGAGAACTGTTAAAGTCCTCTACTATTATTGTGTTACTGTCAGTTTCTCCCTTTATGTTTCTTAATATTTGCTTTATGTATTCATTTGCCTCATTGTAGGGTGCATATTTATTTCCAACTTTTTTATTTTCTTCTTTGAGTTTTCCCTTGTCATTATGTAATGTCCTTCTTTATCTCTTGTTACAATCTTTGTTTCATAGTATATTTTGTCTGAAATAAGTATTGCTACCCCAACTTTCTTTTTGTTCCACTTATATGGAATACATTTTTCCCTGCCCTCATTTTCAGACTGTGTGTGTCTTTAGATCTGAAGTGAGTCTCTTATAGTGTGCTTATAGAAGGGTCACGTTTTTTAGTCATTTAACCACCCTGGGTCTTTAGATTGGAATATTTAGTTCATTTACAGTTAAAGTAATTATTTATTGGTATATACTTGTTTCCATTTGGTTATTTGTTTTCAGTTGTTTTTATAGTTCTTTTTTGTTTCCTTCTTCTTTGCTCTCTCACCTTGTGAGTTAATATTTATTTTTATTTTTATGTCGGATTCCTTTCTCTTCTGTGTGTGTGTATTTGTTATAGATTTTTGGTTTCTGGTTACTATAA
>NW_020171990.1:3009182-3013535 GCF_003031525.2 Neophocaena asiaeorientalis asiaeorientalis
ATATATATATATATATATATATATATATATACACACACATACATAATTTTGATCTCAATTTCTAATGCACTAATCCATACACTAACACGTACGCTAACCCTAATCCATTGTGTCTTTTTTTTTTTTTTTCCTGTATCACATCTTCATTTCCTAAAGTACAAGCCCATTCATTTGTGCCTGTTGGGATAATATGAATTATTCCTTCATAGGAACACAGGACATTATAATAAGAAGACAGCACGTTATTGGGTACATAAATAGAACTCTGATTAGATCCATACTCTTCCTTTTAACAGCTGCATGACCCTGAGCAAGGAACTTGACTTCTCTAATCCTTAATTTCTAAATGTGTAAATGGAGATAATAACACCTACCCCAAAGGGGTTTTTCCAAGGTAAATGATGTGTCATAATTAAAGCATCAGACAGAGACCACATTGATAGTGAGCATTTCATAAATATGAGTTCACTACCTCCTGCCTCCTACTACTGTATAGGAAGTTCTCCTGAGATGAAGCAGGAGCTCTGATTGTGAAAAACAAAACAAAAACAAAACAACATAGTGATACTTTGGGAACATATTATTCTTTCATTTTATATTCAACATTGTGCATATAAAGATTTTTTGACAAGCCTTAGAAGTCAAACTAGTAAAATCATACATTTAAATTCAATAAGTGTATTTGTTGCCCTAGGAAATTTTGATGTTATTTGACTCAGTACACTGGAATGAAACTACAAATTTAAGTATGATAATTTTCCATGAAGTCTTTGGAATGTGACCTCATAAGATACAGAATTCTAAAGTCTGCTTGTTATTTGACAGAATATTAGATATATAGCCCTTTAAACAACTATTTCAAATTATTATTTAATTGACAAAGTATGTGGACTTTAATAAGTAAGCCAAATGGCCAAGAACACACAATTATTCATCTATGGTAAAGTAGGCTCTATTTGTATTAAACAGTATATTTATTATTAGTTAGTGTCTATTAGTAAATACTACACTAAATGGTTTGGAAACTCTCAAAATAATTCAGTGAGATAGACATTTTGAATTTTGTCAAATTAAAACAAATCCAGTCTTAAAGACTTTAATTAGAAAAACAAAATATGGTAATAGGGAGGCTTCTCCAAACACAGAAATCTGGGGGCATCTCAAATTCATATAGAATAAAGTTTTTTGTTTTATTTTTTTATAGTAGTCCCCATTTATCCATGGGAGATACATTCCAACCCCCCCCCCCAGTGGATGCCTGAAACCATGGATAGTACTGAACCCTATATTTACCATGTTTTCCCCTATACATATATAACTATGATAAAGTTTAATTTATAAATTAGAAACAGTAGGGGATTAACAATTACCAATAATGATATTGGATGATTATAACTACATGCTGTAATAAAAGTTATGTGATTGTGTTCTCTCTCACTCTCTCTTAAAATATCTTATTGTACAAATTTAATGCCTTTTCTATCTTAACCAAGCACTATCACACACTGTGGTCCCAACTGTTCCAATTTGAGGTACAACAGCAAACGTAGCACAGATTTCTTTTTCCTTCCTCACAATTTCATGGATAGAAAATTTGTTCTTTCCATAGATCTTAGCAACCTCAGCATAAAAGTTTTCCCTTCCTTACTAAGATGAGAACTTTACTTTTGCATTTAAAAGAAGTATTTTACAGCTTCTCTTTGGCATATAAAAATTGCCAGCTCTAGTCTTGCACTTTGGGGCCATAATTAAGTAAAATAAGTACTTGAACACAAGCACTGCAATACTGGGACAATTGATCTGATAACCAAGATGGCTACTAAATAACTAATGGGAGGGATATGCTGGACAAAGGGGTGATTCATGTCCAGGTGGGATGAAGTGGTACAGTGTGAGATTTCATCATACTATTTAGAACAGTGTACAGTTCAAGTTACTTACTTCTTGATTTTTCCATTTAATATTTTCAGACCATGGTTGACCATGGGTAACTGAAACTGTGGACAGTGATACTAAGGATAAGGGTGGACTACTGTATAGGGTGAGGCAGGGACCAGCAGAGATAAGCAAAATATTTGGCGTGAAAACTGGAAATAACCACTGGGGTCTGATAAGGTAGACATTTCCTTATCCTACCTATCCTTACCACTGGGGTCTCCCTGTGGTCAGCTGATTCCCAAGGGGATCTGATAAGTGAGGTGTTTCCACTTTTGTTGTGCTTGCTCAGGCTTAGGGGTAAACAGAGTCCAATGAAAGAGAGAAGCCTGATTAATGTTTGTCCAGGATAAAGCAGAGGGTAAGCAATGGCAATTGTGAACGTGTGTTTACTTTCTTTTATTTCTTTTAAGATATTGTTAGGACTGAATAGTATTCTCCCAAATTCATGGTTTGAGGTCCTAACCCTCAATGTTAATGTATTTTGAGATAGAGCTATAAGACTGTGACTAAGGTTAAATGATGTCAAAAGGATGAGGCCCTATTCTGATAGAATTTCCCTTCTTATAAGAAGAACAGGGTCCAGTGTTGTTTTCATGTATCACAGAAGAAAGACCACATGAGGACACAGCAAGAAGGCTGCCATCTGAAATCCAGAGGGTTCTCACATGGAACCGAACAAACTGGCACCTTGATCATGAACTTTAAGCCTTCAGAACTGTGAGAAAATAAATTTCTGTTGTTTAAACTACTTAATCTGTGGTATTTTATGATAGTTATAGTGGACTAAAGCAGACATAGAAAATTGAAGCACCAAACATTTAAAAATTTCATTTCATTTTAGAATCTAGCATGTGGGGAAAAAAGAGATATCATGCCTAGACCTGTCTGTTATTAATATCCACGACATACCACTTTGTCACATAACCTTAGCAGTTAGTGAATTACTAAATCATTTAAAACATTTTTTGTTTCTTAGTCCAGATGTTAAATTATTATATCACAGCTACTTTGAAATGATATAACAGTAAAGTTCCCTCCACCACAGTACTCTGCTCAAAATATTAAGTTGGCAGTCCTTGGAAAGAAGAGTATTGCCACCGCCAGGATCTTACTCCATTCAGTGGAGGTTCCATACCTTTTATATAAGGGGGGTTGAAGGCTTCTTTCTCACTGGTAGGGCAGCAATAAGGATTGTAACAAGGCTGCTTATGCAGAACAAGTATCTGCTTTTCTGTGATCTATTATTTTTTTATGATAGGTTTAGGGACATTATTGGGAAAGACTAAAAACATCCCTTTTTCATGCAATACATTGGTGCCTCCATAGATTCTCTTTATGTAATTTTGTTAACATTTTGACTAAGAAGTAAAACGTTTTTTAAAAATTATATTAATATCTCAATACTATTCTTATTTCCATTTTTCTTTTGTCTTATGATTAATAGGATCTCCTTTTTTCCTTGCAGCTATAAGATGTTGCTTTATACAATTTCAATTGAATAATATTAACAGAGGAGTAAAGAGTTTGTTTCTATTTTCCTGGGGATTTTTTACATATATTTGTTACTTTAAATTAAAAACAATTTTCTGTGAAAATGTGATTGAACAACACAAAAGATCATAATTTACAAAATTTGTTTTGATCAACATTAGCCTAAGATCTTTGGTTCAGAATCTTACATACTTTGCCTCCCTTACTCAATGTGCATTTTAATATGTAGGTTTTCTTAAACAGGGAAATGTCATCAATAACTTCAATAGAAGTTTATTTTGCATAACAGAAACTGTATATCAAGACAGCATGACACTTACCAGGTCAAAGTAAGAAAAAAATAGCATAGAATAGAAACTTTCCACCTAGGACAAACATTTTTAGTAGTTTTGAGATTCTTTTGCCAACTCAATAAAGCTATTTACCTTTCCCTAAAAAGTACACATTGATGCATAACTCAACAGCATTATTATAACTGCAGTGAATTCATAGATCATAAAAACCCTAAATCTGTGAGAAGTTACATGACTATTTCTTAATTCTGTGATTTAGCCTCCTCCACGTTGGAAGGAATATGAGAGAAATTGGACAAAAAGTAAGTGCAAGATAATACTTATTCCACACTATTTTGTCTGAGTGAGAGTAAAATACAACCTCATTTGAAATTTAGTAATAAAAAATTAAGCCACCCCAGAAAGTAAAAAAAATCAAAATAGCATTCAAAAAGTATTTTTTCATCAGTGGAACACGCTCTATAAAATAAAATAAATAATAATAAAAAAAAATGGAATAATTTACCTAACATTGTATATACATATAATTATATATATATAATCATATATATATAATTATATATATATATAAACATTAAATATAACATTATTATATATTATATAAAATTATATATAATTCTATATATTACTT
>NW_020171990.1:3013566-3019875 GCF_003031525.2 Neophocaena asiaeorientalis asiaeorientalis
CAAAGTGATAAGTGCACTAAAAGTATTGGGTTTATTTTTCAAAATCTTTATTGGAGTGTAATTGCTCTACAACTGTGTGTTAGCTTCTGCTATATAACAAAGTGAATCAGCCATATGTATACATATATCCCCATATCCTCTCCCTCTTCGTCTTCCACCCACCCTCCCTATCCCACCCCTCTAGGTCGTCACAAAACACAGACCTGATCTCCCTGTGCTATGCAGCTGCTTCCCACCAACCATCCATTTTACATTTGGTAGTGTATATATGTCAATGCCACTCTCTCACCTCATCCCAGCCCACCCCTCCCCCTCACTGCGTCCTCAAGTCTACTCTCCACGTCTGCATCTTTATTCCTGTCCTGCCCTTAGGTTCTTCAGGACCATTTTTTTTTGTTTTTTAGATTGCATATATATGTGTTAGCATATGATATTTGTTTTACTCTTTCTGACTTACTTTATTCTGTATGACAGACTCTATGCCCATCCACCTCACTACAAATAACTCAATTTCATTTCTTTTTATGGCTGAGTAATATTCCATTGTATATATGTGCCACACCTGGTTTATCCATTCATCTGTCAATGGACACATAGGTTGCTTCCACGTCCTGGTTGTTGTAAATAGAGCTGCAATGAACATTGTGATACATGACTCTTTTTGAATCATGGTTTTCTCAGAGTATATGCCTGGTAGTGGGATTGCTGGGTCATATGGTAGTTATATTTTTAGTTTTTAAAGGAACCTCCCTACGGTTCTCCATAGTGACTGTTCTCACCAACAGTGCAAGAGGGTTCCTTTTTTTGATATTTTTGATATTGAGCTGCATGAGCTGCTTGTATGTTTTGGAGATTAATCCTTTGTCAGTTGTTTCATTTGCAAATATTTTCTCCCATTCTGAAGGTTATCTTTTCATCTTGTTTATAGTTTCCTTTGAGGTGCAGAAACTTTTAAATTTCATTAGGTCCCATTTGTTTATTTTTGTCTTTATTTCCATTTCTCTTGGAGGTGGGTCAGAAAGGATCTTTCTGTGGTTTATGTCATATAGGTTGTTGTGCCAAAGTTTTGCTCTGAGAGTTTTATAGTGTCTGGCCCTACATTTATGTATGTAATCCATTTTGAGTTTATTTTTGTGTATGGTGTTAGGAAGTGTTCTAATTTCATTCTTTTACATGTAGATGTGCAGTTTTCCTAGCACTACTTATCAAAGAGGCTGTCTTTTCTCCATTGTATATTCTTGCCTCCTTTATCAAAGATAAGGTGACCATGTGTGTGTGGGTTTATCTCTAGCCTTTCTATTCTGTTCCATTGATCTATATTTCTGTGTTTGTGCCATTACCATACTGTCTTGATTACTGTAGTTTTGTAGTATAGTCTGAAGTCATGAAGCCTGATTCCTCTAGCTTCATTTTTCTTTCTCAGTATTGCTTTGGCTATTGTGGATCTTTTTTGTTTCCATACAAATTGCGAAATTTTTTGTTCTAGTTCTGTGAAAAATGTCATTGGTAGTTTTGTAGGTATTGCATTGAATCTGTGGACTGTTTTGTATAGCATAGTCATTTTCACAATGTTGATTCTTCCAATCCAAGAACATGGTATATCTCTCCATCTGTTTGTACCATCTTTGATTTTTCTCACCAGTGTCTTATAGTTTTCTGCGTATAGGTCTTTTGTCTCCTTAGGTAGGTTTATTCCTAGGTATTTTATTGTTTTTGTTACAATGGTAAATGGGAGTGTGTCCCTCATTTCTCATTCAGATTTTTCATCATTAGTGTATAGGAATACAAGAGATTTCTGTGCATTAATTTTATATCCTACTACTTTACCAAATTCATTTTTTAGCTCTTGTAGTTTTCTGGTAACATCTTAGGATGCTTTATGTATAATATCATGTCATCTACAAACAGTGACAGGTTTAATTCTTCTTTTCTGATTTGGATTCCTTTTATTTCTTTTTCTTCTCTGTTTGCTATGGCTAAGACTTCCAAAACTCTGTTGAATAATAGTGGTGAGAGTGGGCAGCCTTGTCTTGTTCCTGATCTTAGTGGAAATGGTTTCAGGTTTTCACCATTGAGAACAACGTTGGCTGTGAGTTTTTCATATATGGCCTTTATTATGTTGAGGCAAGTTCCCCCTATGCCTACTTTCTGGAGGGTTTTTATCATAAATGAGTGCTGAATTTTGGCCAAAGTTTTTTCTGCATGTATTGAGATGATCGCACAGTTTATCTCCTTCAGTTTGATAATATGTTTTATCACACTGATTGATTTGGAGTACTGTTTTTATAATATTTGGTTTTGACCCTGGTTCCTTACACAGTGTTTCTAAATCCCTTGGGATTTCCCGGTGATGGCAGTGTCTTTTATTCTAATGAGATGACTTTCATTGGGCTCCTGAATGGGAGCTAGTTACTAGAGAGACCAAGCCATAATTAGAAGCTTAGAATTATCAGTCTCATCTTTCATTCTCCAGAGAGGAGAGAGGGACTGAAAATGGAGTTAATGATCAAGCATGCCTATGCAATGAAGCTCCATAAAAATTTCAAAAGTATGGGGTTTAGAGAGCTTTCATGTTGGTGAATGCATGTTGGTGTTGGGGGACTGGCAGACCAGGAAATAACATGGAAGCTTCACACCCCTTCCCACGTAAACTGTCCTCTTCCATCTGGATGTTCATTTGTATCTTTATCATGTCCTTTGACAGTAAACTGGTAAACGGTAAGTAAACTCTTTTCCTGAGTTCTATAAGTCACTCTAGCAAATTAATTGAACCCAAGGAAGTGTTCATGGGAACCTCCAACTTAGAGATGATTGGTTAGAACAGGTGGCAACCTGGACTTGTAATTAGTGTCTGAAGTCGGGAAGAAGGAAAAGTTTTGTTGAACTGAGCCCTTAACATGTGAGATTATGCTCTTCACACTCTCAGCATTAGCATCACTTGAGAACTTGTTGTATTACTAAGATGATAAATTATCAAGTAAGGCAACAGATGAGAAAAGCAAACTTTTAGAAATTAAGAGTTACATTTTAAATGAGTCAGCAACAATCTCTGAAGTTCAGATGTCTTAAAACACTTGTTTCGTAATAAACCAGAAGTATACATCTTTACACACGTTTCCAGACTCAATAGCAGAATAAGCTTGCGGTTCTTTCACAGAATTAGCTTCTTAATCCAGAATAATATCTGCTTTTCTGAAGCTTTAGGAGCAAAAAAACATGATTTTTCACAAGTATCCAGAATAAGCACTGGAATTCACCTGGTTAACACTGACCAAAAAAGAGTAGACTGGAGAAGCTTAAAACTTAAAATATGAGAAAAGGAAATAGTGAAAAAGGTGTTTTAACAAGTAGAATACGGAAGAAAGGATGTTCTGCCTCAGCAGGGCATGCACACCATTCAACTTCACCTGGGGAGAAAAGTGAAGTTCAGGGCTAAGGGTGTGGCCTTGGAGTCAGCCCGGTTTGGGACAAAGCCCCACCCAGCCACTTGCTAGCTGTGACTTTAAGGAAGCCATTTAACCCTTTCAACTTGTTTGCTAATGTGTCAGATAGAAGGAGGATATCTATCCCTCAGAGTGTTTATAACGTGTGTAGTGTGGCATTCGACATGTGAGCCCTCAGTACCAGTCGGTTCTGTTGTTTACTGTGTTTATGCTGATTCCCTGGAGCTTCAGGCTGTGTAGCTACTGCACTTCTCTTCCCTTCCCGTCACCCTGCATCATCCCCACCAGACTCAATTTCCTCTGGTGGAACTTTGACACTAATGGGTAAAAACTCAAAATTTCCCCATTTCCTCTCTCTTCCATCACAACTTTTCTGAGCAGCTTTTAATAAGCAACTCAAATCTGGCCCTCACTTTTCTATATGTCTTTATTTTCCACCACTCCCCAGAATGTTCTTTCCATGTCAGAAAGTATAATGGTCTTACTGTGACTTCCAACACTTCATTCTCACTTACCTCCTCCTTTGCAAACCTTGCCCATCCTTAAGGATCAGCGCCAGTTTCAGCCTCTTCAGACTATCTTGGTTACTGCCGTCCTTAGCCACTTGACATTTCTTAGGCAACTCCATGTGCCTGACTATGTGTAAAGTACCAGGGAAGCTAAAATGGGTCATGGTCCCCACCTGCTGGTGATTCGCACAGCCTCATGTGGGAGACAGGCAAGTAAGTGAGAAAGAGCTTCAGGTACTGTGACCGTTACCCTTACCCTGGTTTCTTATTTGGCATTCTCCCAAGGATTGAATTATACTTTGTTTTCTTTGAACTTTTGTGGCTGAGTCTCATATCCCCAATAAGCTGTAGGCATAGGACTGAGTACACAATGAGCACTTTTGAACATATGCTGGCTTGACCTTTAACCTTGAGGTGCACAGGTAAAAGGAATCATGGTTGTTTGGCCTGTTGTAATGGGCCTTGTAAACTTCAAAAGATAAATTTTTAAAAAATGATGACAATGTTAAGCTCCTGGACATCACCATAACCTCTTGGTGACTCACGTGGTTTCTAGGCTTGTAGAATTTATGGAACGGTGCATTTATTAGTTGGGAAGTTCTAAAATGAAAATAAAGACGTCCTTTGAATTGAATAAGTTAACTTTATGGAAAAGAAAAGAAACGTAGAATTTTCAGGTCCACTCAATATCTATAGAATCAGAATCTGGGGTGGGGCCCAGAAATCTGTGTTTAACAATCTCTCCAGATGATTCTTATACATGTTGGAACCTGAGAAGCCCTACCTTAGGTAAGAGCATCTAGACATATTGTTCTAAACAATTTATAGGCTGGTGACTCCAACATTTCATATCTTCAGCCCCATCTGCTCACTTGATGTCTTCAGTTTAGAACATTTAACTTCCTAGTTAAAATTATAATTAGGATGACTTACAGGCTCCTCAAAATTATCCGGTCCAAAATTAGTTTCTGTACTCTTCCTTCAGCCTCCTAATCAGCTACTCTCACAATGTTCCCAAGTCAAATTTTTTGGTCTTCTTCCCCCTCAGGCCAAACCTTTTGAATTGATTATTTATTCACTCTTTTTCTGATACCACACAGCAAATCTATCAGCCAGTCTTCTGAGAAATACTTTCAAAATATATCTTGCCATTTAAACCATTACCATACTCTCCAATCTGTGAAGGAATAAAAGCACTGGGACAATTAAGGAGATGATTAATTAAGGCCAACAAAATAAGGGGAATGTTCATTAGTGAGGAATATATCAAAGTAAAGAAAGGAGCTTGGGATTGTACAGAGGTGGTTAAATAGGGAGCTTTTGTTCAGTGCTATGGGAGTTATGAGAAAGGCTTATGTGGGACAGGGTAATCCTTTGTGGTTATCTATTTCCAAAAACAAAAACAAATAGAACTTCTTAACTGTTACTGCCTTTTAGGAGCACAAGTCTCAGATAAATTTCAAAATTTTCAAATCCATCATCATCTCTCTTTCAGGTTATTGCAGTAGTACAGATATTAACTCCATAATTTATTCTTTCTCCTCACTTTATCTATTACATATATATACACAGAAGCCAGAGTGATTGTTTGAAAACATAAGGAAACCATATTATTCTTCTCTTTACAATCCTTTAATGGTTTTCAAACTTCTCACCTACCCTAAAAGATTGCCTATTGCAAACCAGCCTTGACCTGACCTCCTAGTACTTTCTCCCTCAGTGATTATACTTAACCATACAGAATTCTTCAGTTTTCTTTAAGGTCTCAAACACTTTACAATGAAGAATCTTTTCCTTTGGTGTTTTATTTCCGGGAAAGTTTTTATCTACATAGCTGACCCACTTATTTTCTTAAGGTCTCTGCTCACATATCATCTTATTATATAGGTTGTCCTTAACCACCCTATAAATGAACACCACTATATCCTCTACTCCCTGTACTGTCTATTTTCATATTCTCCTTTATACACCTTGTAGTACTTACATATATTATATAATAATATATTATATATAAAAATATAATTGTACATTATATATAATATATAATAATATATATACTATACTATGTTATATTTATATATACAATATACTTAATATATTAATTTTAATATATAGTTATATACAATGCATTAATATGTAATATTTAATACATATAATGCAAATTATATATAATTTAATGTATATTATATGTTATATGTACATTATATATAATGTATATATAATAAACATTATATACATTAAAATAAAAAATATATATTTAATATTACATAAATAATTTTTATATATTCTACCTTAGTATTTGATATATAATGATAAATAAATATATATGAATATATAAAACACAAATAGGAATTTTT
>NW_020171990.1:3019925-3022513 GCF_003031525.2 Neophocaena asiaeorientalis asiaeorientalis
TATTCTATATATACTTTATATATTATATATGTAATATACATTATATAAAATAAAATATATAATATATTAGAACATATAAGTTATACTGTATATACTATATATTATATTAATATTATTATATTATATATTATACAATATATAATGTAACAGAAATATATATATATGCATATATTATATTTGGGAGGAGGAGTTATCTATTTCTTGGTCCCCTTCCCAATTTAACATAATATCCTGAAGGCAGGAACCTTTGTTTTTTCATTACTTATCTCTAGAACATTGAATAATGCTTATCGTATAGAAGAGGCTCAATAGTTATTTATTAAATAAATTAAATGAAGGAAGAATAGCTTATGTGAATTGACCAGTAAATTAGGTTAAGGCAGAAAAAAATCTATGATAATGTTAATCTTAGGAAAAAAGAAGTAGAAGTGGCAGGAAAAACTGAAAAACAATTCTATGCTCACAACTATTTATATACAAATATATGGATTATATATGATAAAAAACATAATTGAAAACTAGAGTAGAAATAAACGTATAATTTAGCTTTAATCTAAACCTTTACTGTTAGCATTCCATATTCTGTGATTATTGATTTATATACAGCAAACATGAAAAGAGAAAATAGCTGAAGAGCAATAATGAGAAGAGGATAAAAAGACACACATGAAGACACACATGAAGACAGACACACATGAAGAAGTTAAACATATTTCAGTGTCAATAATGGAACATATGTACACCTACTATATGCCAGTTTTTCCTTCAGAAAAATAAAAGTCTACTGGAAATGAGAATAAAAAGAATAATCAGAAAGTATGGAAATAGAAACAAAGAAAACAATAGCAATGATCAATAAAACTAAATGCTTGTTCTTTGAGAAGATAAACAAAATAGATAAACCTTTAGCCAGACTCATCAAGAAAAAGACAGAGAGGACTCAAATCAATAAAATTAGAAATGAAAAAGGAAAAGTTACAATCGACACCACAGAAATACAAAGCATCAGAAGAGACCCCTACAAACAACTCTATGCCAATAAAATGGACAATCTGGAAGAAATGAACAAATTCTTAGAAAGGTATAACCTTCCAAGACTGAACCAGGAAGAAATAGAAAATATGAACAGAATAGTCACAAGTAATGAAATTGAAACAGTGATTAAAAGTTTTCCAACAAACTAAAGTCCAAGAACAGATGGCTTAACTGGTGAATTCATCAAACATTTAGAGAAGAGATAACACCCATCCTTCTCAAACTCTTCCAAGAAATTGCAGAGGAAGGAACACTCCCAAACTCATTCTATGAAGCCACCATCACCCTGATACCAAAACCAGACAAAGATACTACAAAAAAAGAAAATTACAGACCAATATCACTGATGAATATAGATACAAAAACCCTCAACAAAATACTAGCAAACAGAATCCAACAACACATTAAAATGATCATACACCATAATCAAGAGGGATTTATCCCAGGGATGCAAGGATTCTTCAATATATGCAAATCAGTCAATGTGATGCACTATATTAACAAATTGAAGAATAAAAACCATATGATCATCTCAATAGATGCAGAAAAATTTTTGACAAAATTCAACACCCATTTATGATAAAACTCTCCAGAATGTGGTCACAGAGGGAACCTACCTCAGCATAATAAGGCCATATATGACAAAGCCACAGAAAACATTCTCAATGGTGAAAAACTGAGAGCATTTCCTCTAAGATCAGGAAGAAGACAAGGATGTCCACTCTTGACACTATTGTTCAACATAGTTGTGGAAGTCCTAACTGCAACAATCAGAGAAGAAAAATAAATAAAAGGAATCCAAATTGGAAAAGAAGAACCAAAACTGTCACTGTTTGTAGATGACATGATACTATACATAGAAAATCCTAAAGATACCACCAGAAAACTACCAGAGCTAATCAATGAATTTGATAAAGTTGCAGAATACAAAATTAATGCACAGAAATCTCTTGCATTCCAATACACTAACAACAAAAGATCAGAAAGAGAAATTAAGGAAATAATTCCATTCACCATTGTAACAAAAAGAATAAAATGCCTAGGAATAAACCTACCTAAGGAGGTAAAAGATCTGTACTATGAAAATTATAAGACACTGATGAAAGAAATCAAAGATGACACAAACAGATGGAGAGATATACCATGTTCTTGGATTGGAAGAATCAATATTGTGAAAATGACTATATTACCCAAAGCAATCTACAGATTCAATGCAATCCCTATCAAATTACCAGTGACATTTTTTACAGAAATTGAATTAAAAATCTTAGAATTTGTATGGAGACACAAAAGACCCTAAATGGCAAAAGCAAACTTGAGGGAAAAATACAGAACTGCAGGAATCAAATTAACTGACTTCAGACTATACTACAAAGCTACAGTAATCAACAAAACATGGTACTGGCACAAAAACAGAAATATAGATCAATGGAACAGGATAGAAAGCCCAGAGATAAACCCACACACATATGGTCAACTAACCTATGGCAAAGGAGGCAACGATATACAATGGAGAAAAGACAGTCTCTTCAATAAGTGGTGCTGGGAAAACT
>NW_020171990.1:3025554-3092522 GCF_003031525.2 Neophocaena asiaeorientalis asiaeorientalis
AATAAAATATATAATATATTAGAACATATAAGTTATACTGTATATACTATATATTATATTAATATTATTATATTATATATTATACAATATATAATGTAACAGAAATATATATATATGCATATATTATATTTGGGAGGAGGAGTTATCTATTTCTTGGTCCCCTTCCCAATTTAACATAATATCCTGAAGGCAGGAACCTTTGTTTTTTCATTACTTATCTCTAGAACATTGAATAATGCTTATCGTATAGAAGAGGCTCAATAGTTATTTATTAAATAAATTAAATGAAGGAAGAATAGCTTATGTGAATTGACCAGTAAATTAGGTTAAGGCAGAAAAAAATCTATGATAATGTTAATCTTAGGAAAAAAGAAGTAGAAGTGGCAGGAAAAACTGAAAAACAATTCTATGCTCACAACTATTTATATACAAATATATGGATTATATATGATAAAAAACATAATTGAAAACTAGAGTAGAAATAAACGTATAATTTAGCTTTAATCTAAACCTTTACTGTTAGCATTCCATATTCTGTGATTATTGATTTATATACAGCAAACATGAAAAGAGAAAATAGCTGAAGAGCAATAATGAGAAGAGGATAAAAAGACACACATGAAGACACACATGAAGACAGACACACATGAAGAAGTTAAACATATTTCAGTGTCAATAATGGAACATATGTACACCTACTATATGCCAGTTTTTCCTTCAGAAAAATAAAAGTCTACTGGAAATGAGAATAAAAAGAATAATCAGAAAGTATGGAAATAGAAACAAAGAAAACAATAGCAATGATCAATAAAACTAAATGCTTGTTCTTTGAGAAGATAAACAAAATAGATAAACCTTTAGCCAGACTCATCAAGAAAAAGACAGAGAGGACTCAAATCAATAAAATTAGAAATGAAAAAGGAAAAGTTACAATCGACACCACAGAAATACAAAGCATCAGAAGAGACCCCTACAAACAACTCTATGCCAATAAAATGGACAATCTGGAAGAAATGAACAAATTCTTAGAAAGGTATAACCTTCCAAGACTGAACCAGGAAGAAATAGAAAATATGAACAGAATAGTCACAAGTAATGAAATTGAAACAGTGATTAAAAGTTTTCCAACAAACTAAAGTCCAAGAACAGATGGCTTAACTGGTGAATTCATCAAACATTTAGAGAAGAGATAACACCCATCCTTCTCAAACTCTTCCAAGAAATTGCAGAGGAAGGAACACTCCCAAACTCATTCTATGAAGCCACCATCACCCTGATACCAAAACCAGACAAAGATACTACAAAAAAAGAAAATTACAGACCAATATCACTGATGAATATAGATACAAAAACCCTCAACAAAATACTAGCAAACAGAATCCAACAACACATTAAAATGATCATACACCATAATCAAGAGGGATTTATCCCAGGGATGCAAGGATTCTTCAATATATGCAAATCAGTCAATGTGATGCACTATATTAACAAATTGAAGAATAAAAACCATATGATCATCTCAATAGATGCAGAAAAATTTTTGACAAAATTCAACACCCATTTATGATAAAACTCTCCAGAATGTGGTCACAGAGGGAACCTACCTCAGCATAATAAGGCCATATATGACAAAGCCACAGAAAACATTCTCAATGGTGAAAAACTGAGAGCATTTCCTCTAAGATCAGGAAGAAGACAAGGATGTCCACTCTTGACACTATTGTTCAACATAGTTGTGGAAGTCCTAACTGCAACAATCAGAGAAGAAAAATAAATAAAAGGAATCCAAATTGGAAAAGAAGAACCAAAACTGTCACTGTTTGTAGATGACATGATACTATACATAGAAAATCCTAAAGATACCACCAGAAAACTACCAGAGCTAATCAATGAATTTGATAAAGTTGCAGAATACAAAATTAATGCACAGAAATCTCTTGCATTCCAATACACTAACAACAAAAGATCAGAAAGAGAAATTAAGGAAATAATTCCATTCACCATTGTAACAAAAAGAATAAAATGCCTAGGAATAAACCTACCTAAGGAGGTAAAAGATCTGTACTATGAAAATTATAAGACACTGATGAAAGAAATCAAAGATGACACAAACAGATGGAGAGATATACCATGTTCTTGGATTGGAAGAATCAATATTGTGAAAATGACTATATTACCCAAAGCAATCTACAGATTCAATGCAATCCCTATCAAATTACCAGTGACATTTTTTACAGAAATTGAATTAAAAATCTTAGAATTTGTATGGAGACACAAAAGACCCTAAATGGCAAAAGCAAACTTGAGGGAAAAATACAGAACTGCAGGAATCAAATTAACTGACTTCAGACTATACTACAAAGCTACAGTAATCAACAAAACATGGTACTGGCACAAAAACAGAAATATAGATCAATGGAACAGGATAGAAAGCCCAGAGATAAACCCACACACATATGGTCAACTAACCTATGGCAAAGGAGGCAACGATATACAATGGAGAAAAGACAGTCTCTTCAATAAGTGGTGCTGGGAAAACTAGAAAGCTACATGTAAAAGTATGAAATTAGAACACTCCTTAACACCATACACAAAAATAAACCCAAAATGGATTACAGACCTAAATGTAAGACCGCACACTATAAAACTCTTAGAGGAAAACATAGAAAGAACACTCTTTGACATAAATCACAGCAAGGTGTTCTTTGACCCACCTCCTAGAGAAGTGGAAATAAGAACAAAAATAAACAAATGGGACCTAATGAAACTTAAAACTTTTACACAGCAAAGGAAACCATAAACAAGATGAAAAGATGATGGGAGAAAATGAAAACAAAGCAACTGACAAGGGATTAATCTCCAAAATATACAAGCAGCTCATGCAGCTCAATATCAAAAAAACAAACACCCCAACCCAAAAACGGGCAGAAGACCTAAACAGCCATTTCTCCAAAGAAGACACTCAGATAGCCAAAAACACACAAAAAGCTGCTCAACATCACTAATTATTAGAAAATTGCAAATCTAACCTACAATGAGGTATCACGTCACACCAGTTAGAATGGGCATCATGAGAAAATCTGCAAACAACAAATGCTGGAGAGGGTGTGGAGAAAAGTTAACCCTCTTGCACTGTTGGTGGGAATGTAAATTAATACAGCCACTATGGAGAACTGTATGAAGGTTCCTTAAAAATCTGCAAATAGAATTACCATATGACCCAGCAATCCCACTACTGGGCATATACCCAGAGAAAACCATAATTCAAGAAGTCACATGCACCCCAATGTTCATTGCAGCACAATTTACAATAGCCAGGTCATGGAAGCCATCTAAATGCCCATCAACATATGAATGGATAAAGAGGATGTGGTACATATACACAATGGAATATTACTCAGCCATAAAGAGGAATGAGATTGGGTCATTTGTAGAGACATGGATGGATCTAGAGACTGTCATACAGAGTGAAGTAAGTCAGAAAGAGAAAAAAGTCAAAAAAAGAAAAATATCATATATTAATGCATATATGTGAAACCTCAAAAAAATGGCACAGATGAACTGGTTTGCAGAGCAGAAATAAAGACACAAATGTAGAGAACAAATGTATGGACACCAAGGGGGAATGTGACAGTGAGGTTGGTGGTGGTAGGATGAATTGGGCGATTGGGATTGACATATATACACTAATATGTATAAAATTGCTAACTAGTAAGAACCTGCTGTATAAAAAGTAAATAAAGTATAATTCAAAAATTCAAAAAAAAATTATGAAAAGTAACTATCCTAAGTTCCATTTGAAATTCATGATATATAAAGACATGTAACTGAAGAGCTCAGCTTTATTAAATTTCTTTTAAGTTTCCAAGCTGAAATAAATTATATACCAAAGTACTCCAAGTGTATATCTGTTTCTAATGTCTTACATGGCAGAGATTATTAAATTTTTAAAAATTTTAGGTAAATATAATAGTTTTCAATCATATTTGAGGAAGCATAGAGAATATAAGATTTGTTGAAAGATTGGCAAATTCTGAACTGCACTTTAAATAGAAGGATTATCAACTTTCAGAAACAAAAATATTACTAGAAATGAACATATTTTTTACTGAGGATAACATTTGCAATAATCCATTTTTTCTTTGTAGTTAATAGATTGATAGCCTGGGGACCCCTGCTGTACACACACACACACAGACACACAAACATACACACACACTCACACACTTATTCATTATAATTAACCCCTGTACTCTGAATAACCTAGAAAAGTGAGAAGGAATCTTACCTCTTCATTAGACAAAATTATAGAAACTTGAGTCATGCCAAGGATAAAACAAATACATAATATTCTATCAAGGTAATGGATGGAATCTATACCTAAGAGTATTGATTTAATATCAGATTGATTAAGTCTTAGAACATATATCACTGGATTTTATATTTATCAATTTTCTACTTTATACATTAAAAATCAATGTCACTTATAGCTTTAAACAAACAAAAATGTAGCTAAAATAATATACAATATACACTTAAGCAGCATGCTGATGACATAAAGTGAACAAATACTTGCCATTGTGATAAGGTAGATTCAAGTTTTAAATTTATATCAGTCTGAGACAAATGACATAATTTTATCTTCTGGTTTTATTGAGATATAATTGACATACTGCACTGTATAATTTTAAGGTGTAGAGCATAATGCTTTGATTTATATACAAAATAAAATTATTACCACATTAAATTTACTAAACAGTCATCATCTCATATTGATACAAAATTAAAGAAATAGAAAAAATACGTGATGAGAATTCTTAGGATTTACCCTATTAACTACTTTCATAGATAATATAGAGCAGTGTTGGTTATATTCATCATGTTGTACATTACATCCCTTGTACTTATAACTGGCATTTGTACATTTTGACTATCTTCATCCAGTTCTCTCTCCTCTCACCCCCAATTTGTTAATGTGATGTATCACATTGATTGATTTGTGGCTATTGAACCATATTTTCATCTTTGAATAAATCCCACTTTATCATGTTATATGATATCTTTAATGACTCATTGAATTCAGTTTGCTTATACTTTGTTGGGGATTTTTGCATGTTTGTTCATCAGTAACCCTGGCCTGTAATTTTCCTTTTTGTGTGGTATCTTTTCCTACTTCTTGTATGAGGGTCATGCTGACTGTGTAGAATGGGTTTGGAAACATTCCTTACTCTGTATTTATTTGGAATAGTCTGAGAAAGATAGGTGTTAACTCTTCTTTAAATATTTGGTAGAACTCACCTGTGAAGTCATCTGATTCTGGACTCTTGTTTCTTGTGAATTTGCTTGTATTACTGATTCAATTTTTTTACTGGTATTGGTATGTTCATATTTTTTATTCTTCCTGACCCAATCTGTAAGATTGTATGTTTCTAAGAATCTGTCCAATTCTTCTAGATTGTCCATTTTATTGGCATATAATTGTTTTAGGCAATCTATTATTATCCCTTATATTACTGTGGTGTCAACTGTAAATTTTTTCATGTCTGATTTTATTTATTTGGAACCTCTCTCTGTCTCTTCTTTTTTTGATGCATATTACTAAAGATTTGTTAATTTTGGTATCTCTTAAAAAAAGCAGCTCTTTGTTTCATTGATTTTTTAAATTAGTTTTTGGTCTCTCTTAAATTTATTTCTGTTGTGATGTTCATTATTTATTTTCTTCTACTAACATTGGATTTTGTTTGCTCTTCCTTTTCTAGATCCTTTAGGTGTAAGGTTGGTTGTTTATTTGAGATTTGTCTTATTTCCTCAGGTAGGCTTGTATTGCTATAAACTTCCCTCTTAGAACTGCTTTGCCTCCCTTCCATAGATTATTGGGTTACTGTGTATTTGATTTTACAGTGTCCCATTTGTTTTTTAGTAGCATGTTGTTTAGCCCCCATGTGTTTGTATTTTTTGCAATTATTTTCTTGTATTTGATGTCTAGTCTCATACTATTGTGGTTCAGAATGATGCTTGATATGTTTTCAGTATTATTAAATTTACCAAGACTTGTTTTGTAGCCTAGCATGTGATCTATCCTGGAGAATGTTCCATGTGCACTTGAAAAGGAATGTGTATTCAGCTGCTTTTGGTCGAAATGTTCTGTATATGTCTATTAAGTCCATCCTATCTAAAATGTTGTTTAAAGCCTGTGTTTCCTTATGGATTTTTCATCTTGGTGATCTGTTCAGTGATGTAAGTGGGGTATGTGATATTACTTTTTATATACATAATATAAATTATGGTTTAGAACTATTTATTTTCTACAGTTCTGATGCAAAAATCCAGCATGTTTTAAGACACTACTAGATGAATAGTAGCTAAAGCTTCAAGGTATCTTCATTTTCTTTTTGACTCTTTCCAATCTCCTTTAACATATAGCATAATATTTTATACAGAACAGGTATTCCATAATATTAGTGGTACTTAATTTAAGACAAATATTACATTAAAAGATTTATATGACCCAGATTAAAAAAGCATAAGTGTCTGCTAATGTCCAAGATAGGTAAGCACTAGGATGCTAAATTTAATAATGATGATATTAAAGTGTATGCAAAAAATGACTGAACATTGTGGAACTTGTGAAAACTATGTATTTTGAAAAATCATAGAAGGAAGTAGGAAACCTTAGACTAGAAATATATTTTGTGGAAGGATTGGTATAAATATTCAAAAAAATAGCTTGTCATATGGGAGATCAGATTTATTCTGTTTACTTTCAAATGGCAAAATTAGGATCATGTCTAATTTCTGACCATTAGAGTGACCCTAAACAGATTGTCTGCTCTTTATGGAGGAAGAGTCACATCAGTGAGAAAATTCAAAAGTAGACAAAATTATTTTCTGTCATTTTGGAGTAGCTATTTTATAAGGTTGGAGACTATGCTAGGTAACATGCAAAATTAATTTTAGTTGTATTATCTTATAATTATATTATTCTAAATTGTTAAGAAATGGGAGTACTAAGACACTGAGGAGAGAGACTCTTGAAGTTGTTTTGATCTTAGCAACTTCTACAATGTATCATTTTTAATCTTGGTATTTTCACCTCTAACATAATTAACCCTGCTATTCTAATTCTACCACTTATCTTTTATTTCCTTTACAGCACTGAGGAACCTAGAAAAGTGGAAAGGGATATCTTTACTCATGTTCTTGGGAAAAGATTATAGAAGTATGAATCATGTCAGTGATATAATAAGAAAAATTTTAGTAATAATATATGTGTAGCACATTTTAAATTTTGAAATGCTTTCACTTTAAAAAAATATATATTGCAGTGTTAATACTGCTTTGCAGAGTACTAACTTCACATATTAATTGTTCCTGGATTCGTTTTTTACCTTTTTTTCTTTGCATAATGAACTATAATATATGCTCTCAGAGGGGCTAAAATACTCCCACACTTTCTTTGATGAGAATAGATGAGAAAAACTGCTAATTTGCTTTGAAGTTAATTTTTGTTTCACCCCTAGGTTCTAAAGTAAACTGCTAAGATATTTTGAAGATTTTCCAGGTTATGCTTTACATATTTTACAAAGTAACAATTGAAAGTTCAAAATTAAAACATTATAAGAAGGAAAAGATCAGCAGTTTGACTTCAGTGAAACTGCTTAGTATCACAATTGTTTTAAAGATGTTTAATATAATTATTAATCTTTGCAAACAATAATGATTTCAAGATTACCTACCCTCTACTACAGGAAATATATTTATGTAGTAACTAAGTTCCTAGAATTGTTTACTTCTAATATAGTAGTCATTTGTTCTTTACTCAACTACTTTTTAGTGTCTGCTTTATCATTGTAATTGCTTTGGCATTGGGGGTAAAATTATGAAAAATATGTTGGAATAATAGAGCATGAAAAGATCCAAATGCAAAAGAAAGCATAGGGCTTTTATAAAACCAGTTTGATTGGGACATGAAATATGGTTTGGAAGTAGGAGTTGGAAATGAGACTGGTGGGATAAGCAGGGTAAGATTATGAGAAATATAGCAGGCTATAGGTTAGATATAAAAGAGTTTTAATCAGCAATGTAAAATGATTTTCATGTTAGGAAGATCACTGTATAAAATAAATAAAAATTGGAAATGTGCATTGCTATGAAATAAAGAGTTTGATTATCTCTGCTCTATGAAGGAGAAAGTATAGAGAGGTGAGGGAAAAATACATTGATGGGGGGAGTGGTCAACACTGAAAGCAGAGAAAGATTAAGAGACTAGAGTGGAAATACCAGAGTAAAGGTGATGCATCCTGGGTCAGGGAATTGAGAGAGGTAGTGGAGATAAGCAAATAATTTAGAACAGCACAATTCAATAGAAATATGTTGCAAAGTTTACATAATTTCACATTTTCTTGTGGCTACATTGGAAAAGGAAAAAGAAACAAGTAAAATTAATTTTAATAATATTATATTTAATCTAAAATATGATATTTTCACAAGTTATAAATACAAAACAATTCTCAAGAATATTTTACATATATTTTTGTTACTAAGTATTCAAAACACATCTCAATTCAGACACTAAATATTTATCAGAAATACTACATCAATACATAGATTTCATAAAACTTATAGTTAAAAAACATATTCACATATCCTAGCTCTTCAAAACATACTTAAAATTTTCTAATAAATGAAATGGGTATTGTGATACTGTGATTTATACTAAGAAATATGTATTCAGTATTTGTCCCTGTTTCTGGCATAGAGATTCAATAATGCTTGACATTTCCTAACTGAAAATTAGAGCATGATAAAGGTGTCTCTTGTTATGTTAATGAGGTAAATTTTGGATCACAGCTAAGGTAGATGGCTGGTATCCTGGAGAACCAACCATGTGATTAGATGCTTGGAACTTTCAGTCTCACTTCCCTGACCTCCATGGAGAGGAGAGGGGCTGTAGGTTGAACTGAAAGCCAATGGCAAATGGTTTAATGAATCAGACTTATGTAATGAAACCTCCACAAAAACCCAAGACAATGGGGTTCTGAGAGCTTCTGTGTTGGTGAACACATGGAGAGTCAGGAGAATAGCAGTCTAAGAGAGGATGGATGCTCCACACCCCTTCCCCATACCGTGTCTGTTCATACTGCTCTTTTCATCTGGCTCTAAATGAGTTATATCCTTTTATAATAAACTGGTAATCTAGTAAGTAAATGTTTTTCTGATCTCTGTGAGCTGTTCTAGCAAATTACTCAAATCCCAGGAGGAGGTCCAGGGAACCTTCATTCTATAGCTCATAGGTCAGAAGCACAAGTGACAATCTGGACTTGTTACTGGCATCTGAATTGGGGTAGGGGAAGTTGTGGGGTGGTGAAGGTAAGTTTTGTAAGAATGAGCCCTTAACCTGTGGGATCTGATGTAGTCTCCAGATAGTGTCAGAATTGAGTTGAATTGTTGGACAGAGTTAAAAAACAAAATTGAGTAAATTTTAAAGATCCTTTTGGTTTTATTCAATGATTCATGAATCAAGAAACATCAAATGTAACAGATACAAAGGTACTCTGAGGAGCTGTACAAAGTGAAAGACTTTTATAAGCAGAAGGGTGTGGGAACAAGGGAGTATATGAAAAACAAGAAAGCAAGTTTGTTATTGCAAGGTTCTTTGCTTTAGGACATAGGAGGGATCTATCAGCCAGGTTACTGAACTAGTGGTGATCAGGAAATTCCTGATTGATTGGTTTATGATTCTATTACTGGTAGAGCTGAAACTACGTTGTTTTGGTTTGATGATGTGGGGCTTAGCATAAGCAACTCCATTTTGGGTCTTTGTCTTGTTTTTAACAACACCTAACTGCTGTAGGGAAAATTGCTAGTGGTATGGGGAAAACCCCCCTGACACGATGAAATTGAGTGACCAGAACTTTTAAGCATCCATTTAAACATTTAAATTTAAATGAAGAAAAAATATATAAAATTTAAAATCCAGTTCTTTAGTTTGCTTTGGCCTCATTTCAGGTGCCAATAAACACAAGCAACGATTGGCTCTCATATAGTATATTGAAGATTTAGAAGATGTATAGAAAGAAAAACTGGGAACACTTGGTGTAGAATTGTATTTCATAGAAGGGGAAATAGCATGGGAAAGTGTGTTCTAGATAGGGCACTTTAGGATGGTAGAATCTTTCAGTAAAGTAGGGAATGCAGCCGGAGGAGCATTTGGGTGAGGTCAAGTGAGACCAGAATTCTATTAAATCAAATATTGAACATCAATTGTGAACCAGGTTTTTCAGTATGTAAGTTTTTTAAAAAAATTTTATCAGTATAATTGATTTACAATTTTGTGTTCGTTTCAGGTGTACAGCAAAGTGATTCAGTTATACATATACATATATTCATTCTTTTTCAGATTATTTTCTCATATAGGTTATCATAGTAAATATTTTAATTTCATCTCAAATTAATAGTAGAGTGCACCCAAATTTTCTAGCACATGTCTGAAAATTTGGAATCAATGATATGTTGTTTAACAAATAAAATAATATAGTTGCCACTGCATTGCTCCATTCTAAGACTAACAACTTCCATGCAGTACTATATTTAAAAATGTGAAATTGGTGATTTTTCCTTTTGTTGGCTTCCCAACTGCCTAATCATTCTTTCTACTCCTCATTCTAGAATATTTTCTTTCAGTTTTTTTCCATAGAGTTTTATTTCATTAGAATAATAGTTTGTGATTCTAAATACTCAAGGGAATTTAGAAGATTAAAGCATAGTAGTGCTGTTATAGATACGTTGTATCTTTCATGAATAATTTATGGGAATCCACCTACTTTTAATGATAGACTTAACAAAATAAACGTACTACTAAATCAGTCATCTTAATTTGTAGGAAGACAAAAGTATCTTAAGAAGTTCATGAATCAACTTTTATGAGGGCTTTAGATTTCATTAGTTGCAATCACTTTTAATCAAGAAAATAAAAAAAAACAAAGGTAATTAACGTTCACTGATCATTGTATATGCAGACACTTAAAAAGTTTATAATAGTAAGTCCTTGCAACAAATGTATATATTATGACTCCCATTTCCAGCTGAAGAAAGTGAGGCTTAGCTTAAGAGATAGAACCCAGGTCTACATGACATCAAAGTTCATTATTTAGGGTTTTGTTTTTTTTTTTTTTTTTGCTTGTTGTTTGGTTGGTTGGGTTTCCCCAATAAGCTTTTTATTTTAGAATAGTTTTAGATTTGAAGAAAATTTTCAAAGATAACACATTTCCATACACATTAGTATACATACTATTTTATATTAGTACAGTATATTTGTCACAATTAATGAACCAATATTGATACATTATTATTAACTAAAGTCCATAGTTTATTAAGATTTTCTTAGTTTTTACCTAATGCCCATTATCTGTTTCAGGATTCCACCCAGGTTATCATATTACATTTAATCGTTGTTAAAGAAAAACGAGAGCTGGGCAGTAGTTAAATGGCAAAAACAGGTTTTATTCAGGAAATATTGCCATAGGAGAAAAGAGACCCCAGTATAGAATTAGACTCAGTTCTAAATGCAGCATGTCAAGTGGGCATTTATAGCCAAGGAGCTAGGTAGGAGTTAGTAGATGAAAGATTCCTAAGAGGAAACATCAAGGAGAATACGGATTCTGGTTAAACAGACCTTACAAAATTTTTGCCAAGGGAAGGCCAGGGTAATCAGATATCACCGTGGTGGTTGGTAGAAGATGAGGAATTTGATCAGTTATTGAAGGTGGGGATTCCTTCTAGCTGACTCAAGATTATTTTTCTAACTGAGAGATGGAGGTCCAACAAGGCTGGACACCAAGGTTGAGGCTTACAGGGCTTGGAGAAGCCTGACTAGAGTTAGATCAAGGAGAGTGTCTTATTATCATGTTTCCTTAGCCTGCTCTTGGCTAACAGTTTCTCAGGCTCTCCTAGTTTTTGATGACCTTGACAGTTTTGAGGAATACTGATCAGGCTCTTTATAAAATATCCCTAAATTTAGTTTTCTCTGATGTGTTCCTCATGATTAGACCAGGGTTATGTGTTTTTGTAAAATGTCATTTTCATCACAACATATCAAGTGTGCACACTATCAACATGACATCACTATCAATGTTGAACATAATCACTTGGCTTAGGTAGGGTTGGTGAGGTTTCTCCACCGTAAAGTTGTTTTTCTTGTACTTTCCATATTGTAATCTTTGAAAGGAAGTTACTATGCACAGGCCACAATTCAGTAGTTGGAGCTCTACCTCCTTAAGGTGGAGTAACTCCACAAATTATGTGACCTTCTGCATGGGAGATTTCTCTATTCCCTTTATCTACTCAATCATTTAATTATCATGAGTACAGTCTCATGGATGTTAATTCATAGTTTGGCTTATAATCCATTACTACTTTAGTTTTTTGCTCAAATTCTTCCAGGTTTGACCACTGGGAGCTCTTTTAGTTGATTCCAGTGTTCCTTTGACAGACTCACATTATAGTGTGTTTGTGTGTGTGCATTTGTGTGTGTGTGTGTGTGTGTGTGTGTGTGTGTGTTTAGGACATCCTTACTTACTGGTGCAATAAGCCACTCCAAGTTCTTCTTGTATATTTCTTGCCTCACACCTAGATTCACCCATTTCTCTGAGGAGCTGTGGCTCCTGTCACTTTCTCTGAGGAGATCTGTCTCCTGTCATTCTCCTGTCATTGGAGAATGCTGTTTAAAAAGACACATCTAGGTTCTAGGTGCGCTTGTTACTACCACTAGGCCCTCTAAGCTGACAGAGCAAGAGAATATATATGTGTGTACTGATCAGTGTATATACACATATTTATAAATATTTCTACATGGAATAAAAATTTGTGGGTATGTTAGGGTAAACATGAGTTCATATTCATGCGTCCAACTCTATTCCAACTCATGGATGATTCCAGCCTGTTCTCTTTACTTATTTCCCACTCTTACAGTGATAAATCCACTCCCACCATCTGCCATTCATTTACTTATTTTTTCAACTCCAGTGCACAGTCAACCCTTGACCAACATGGGTGGTGGGGGCACTCCCTCCATGCAGTTGAAAATTTGAGTATAATTATATAGTCGGCCCTCCTTATCCATGGTTCTTCATCCACAGATTGTGTAGTACTCTACTATATATTTATTTTAAAAATCTACATATAAGTACACTTGTGCAGTTCAAATCCCAATTTTGTTCAGGAGTCAACTATACTTGTATAGTATTCTCAGAACTGTTAATCTGTATCCTCACAGGACAAAGGTTTATCAATTTCCAAAATTATTTTGACCATTCTAACAGATGTGTACTGGTATCTCACTGTTGTTTTAACTTGCATTTCCCTGTTGACATATGATGTGAAACATCTTTTCATATGTATATTAGTCATCTATGTATCCTCCTTGGTGAGGTTTCTATTAATATCTCTGGCCCATTTTTTTATCCAATATTTTGTTTGCTTATTGTTGAATTGTAAGTGTTCTTGGCACATTTTGGATAACAGTCCTTTATCAAATATGTCTTCTGCAAATATGCTCTCCTAGCCTGTGCTCTGTGTTTTCTTTCTCTTTATATTGTCTGTTACAGAGCAGAAGTTTTTAATTTTAACAAAGTCCAGCTTATCCATCATTTCTTTCATAGACTGTGTCCTTGGTGTTTATCTAAAAAATGATTGCAATACACAAGGTCATCTGGGTATTTCCCTGTGTTACCTTTTACAAGTTTTAAAATTTTGTACTTCACATTTAGGTCGTGATCTGTTTTAAGTTAGTTTTTACGAAGGGTATAAAGTTTGTGTCCAGATTCATTGTTTTGCATATAGATGTCCAGTTGTTCTACTTTACTCTTCTTGCATGCATGGTTTCTATTAAATGTTCACTGTAATTCTTAACCTTTTTCCTTTATAGGTATTTTCACTTCTGGCTTTTTCAAGATTTCTTTGTGTATGTTTGCTTTTCTGCAGTTTTAATATAATATAACTCTTTTTTTCTTATTGCTGTTTTTTTCTGGGGTATTTTGTATAGATATTTACCCTGCTTTATGTTTCCTGAGCTTCCAGTATCTGTGGTTCTTTGTCTGTTATTAATTTTGGAAAGTTCTCTGATATTGTTACTTAAATCATTTCTTCTGCTTTCTTTCTATTTCTTCTACTTCTGGCATTCCAATTATTCATGTTACACTTTTTGAATTTGTCCTATAGTTCTTGTATGTTCTATTTTCTTTTTTTTCAGTTTTAAATAATATTTCTCTTTGCGTTTCTGGTTAGGAAGTTTCTCCTGGTCTATTTTTCAGCTCACTGAATTTTTCTTGGCTGTATTCTTCACAACTGTTTCTCCAGTGATATATCTCCCACACCCTGCCCTGAACTTCCACTTCTTTCCTTGTCTGTGGCCTTCCCAATCTATTTCCTTAAAGCCATGTCCGTAGCTGAGTTTTTTTATTTTTTTATTTTTTTTTTTTGCCCTTAAATGGGACAGCTAGGATAGAGGGGGCTGGATGGGAGAGGAAATGCACTTACATACCCCCAGTTAGGGTAAGGGTGTCACAAAATATTTTCCACTGAAGAGTACAGCTCTTTATAGGGAAGGCTCTGAGTATATTTCACTATGATTACTCTTCCCCTTCTCCTGTCAGAACAATGAGGGGAAATTTATATCAATTTTTCTCTACTAAAACCTGATGGGGCTCCAGGAGGAATCCATGAAAGTTTGGGGTCCCTACTAAGATTATGTTCCCCAATGGATTTCTAAATCTTATGCTGACTAAACTTAGCCTCTAGCCTCATAAAAATTACCTTTTATGTGTTTCTACCAGTTGATGTCCCCAGTGGCTTCTGCTCCAGGTAAACAGATCTTGGCTGCATCTCTCCAGATTTCAGAGTAGACATTTGTCCTATGACCTCAGTTCTCTGATGGGTCTAAAATAAGTCATTGTTTTTTTCAGTTTGTCCAGAGTTTTCTTGTTGTAATTACAGGAGTAACACATTCCAGACTCTTGACATGTTGGAGCTGAAACTAGTAATCCAGTTTGTTGAGGTTTTACTTGCCCTCAGTTTAATTCAGCAGTTTCCTGAGGTTATTCCCCTTAACATTGTCATTTAGAGTTTCATCCAGCTGTAGGCTTCATATTTTCATATACATTTTCTGTTCAGTGCTTTTACTTTTTCTATAATATTTCTCTCAAAATTCCATATCTATTTCCAAAACATGCACTCTCCAGAGTTAGTATCCAATTTCCTTTTATTCTAACCAAGATATGCTGAAAAATCTGATCTTATTCCCAAATTTCTGTTGAAATTTCTTATTTTTTTTCTACTTCATATATAACTGTGTAGAAATGTAATCTTACCACTAACTTAAACAAATACCTAATTTTTTATCAAGTTATCATTTATTAAAGCTAAACTCAATTGGTTCAATAAGCTTACAATCATAAATACACATGTATTTGTTTATATATGTACACATAGTTATGACTTTCAAGCAATATAGTGAATATAAGTATTCAAATTTTATCTTTAGTTACACAAATTCTAGTCTCTATACTCTAGAAAATATAAACAGAAATTTATTATGAATTTGCATACATTAGCTAAAAGAGAAGGGGAAATATTTTCTCTTTCAGTGTCTTGAAGATTAATATGACTATTTGAGTCAATTCCCTACCTATAATTTAAGAAATATCTTGTAGCCTTATAGTATCTAAAAGGCATTGTTTGTTACCTACTTAATTTTTTATATAAAATCGTTTAGGATGAATGTTGCTGACCTTAATCCATGAACGGACATAAGCACAATGGCTAATAATTTGCTGCATCTTCGTATTCTGCATTCTTCAAATAACTTCTTACATATCGTTAATGTTGGTGACTTCTGTGCGAGTGAGAGATGCTTCCTACCCCTCCTCTCACTAAATATGGTTGTATACTATGTGGGAGTAAGTCACAATTTCAATTTCACAGTTTATATAAAGCACCCTGTGTAGAGAGCTGACTTCACTGACATACTTATTCTAATTTCTTCTTAGTTTGGACATCTCAAGCAGCTGCCCAACTGACTCGCCTTGCTCTCAGTCGAAGTTCAACAAATCTATCTGGAATGCAAATTAATGAGCTCATCAGAATTAAAGCTCTTCATGAGAAAAATTAGAGCACACTTATTTCTTTCTTTTAATCATTGAGGAAAATTTACATTTTATTTTATACCATTTCAGTGTTTCAGATGTATGCAGTTGATATGTTTCACTGATGATATACACTGGTTTTAAAATGTGTGGCCTCTCAGTTGTACAGAGGGAGCATTAATTTTCTACCCCCAATTTAAAAATAACTAAAAAAATTATTTGCCCTCAAATCGCTATTTGAATTTCAGATTTTAAAATAAATTTATACCGCCATTTTTAATGTATTGATTTACTTTCATAAAAGCCGTTATATGTCAACAAGTGACTAAGCACAAGTAGGCATCAATACAGTTTCTTAAATAGCCTGTATTCTACTAACTTTAAACTTACTTTGGTAAAATCAAAAGCACAAGACCTGCTTTCACTTTCAGTAGAAGAGTATTATCTATTTAAGTACATAGGCATCATTAAAATTAAGCAACATATGGGCAGCCTATGGAAACATTTTGAGCTCTGGAACCCAGTAAGTCACCCTAGTGCTAGGTTATTGGCAGCACAATCATGTCAAGAAAGTTAAATCCAACTTGCAGTTAAGCACCAAATGGCTGTTTATTTATAGTTTTACCTGTTTGTGCTGCTGCAACTAATAGGAAGGGTAGAACTCCTGCTTCTTTCATTAGAAGCCATGAAAAATCAATTTGCATTTTAATATTGAAAAGTTTGTGCTGCATAATTTAGAATTTAAACGCAAACAATAAATAAATGTTCTGGAAAAAGAAGACTAGTACTATTTTCTGACAAAATACTGAAAGAAAGGGCTTGAAATGTTATGTATCCAAATGCCTCATTGTTACAGAAGAGAGAACAGAGCAATAGAGATTAATAATGACTGTCCCAGATTCATTCAATTAGATATAAGCAGAGTCTGATACCAAGGTGTCCTGAATCCTTATATATTTTTCCCACTATATCTCATCACCTCCTCATATTAAGCTACATTTTAAGTCAACTCTACCTTGAAATCAGAATAAATTAAAAATTGTCAACTGTTTAAAATTTATATTAAGTGTTTCCAAATGCAAATCTAGAGAATTATTCTGGAGGTCATTTTATTTTCATTTCTCTTCTACAAATAATAAAAGATTATTAGCACCTTTTGATTTTTCCTTTGATATTAAGCATTTTTCTAATGAATGAGTAGTTACAATAAAAATTACATATGCACAGTGTCAAGTGGTTGACTGAAATTTCAAAATTTTTAAGGTAAGACAAATAAAAGGTTGTTGCTTATTACCCTTAAAATAGCTTAAACAATCTGACCTACTGAGACTGTCCAAGCTAGTTGGGCAATGGTTGAGGAAAAAAAAAATGCACAGAATTTGAAATGATAATGTTGAACGCAACCTCACTCATTTAGTCTTCTTTAACTGTGCTTACTTAGCGTATCCCTAGTTATAATCTTTCAAGTGATACCAAAGGACCATCAACAAAAATCAGTACAGGATCAACTCTTTTACAAAGAAATAGAGATAGAATCTGGGTCTGTAGATTGCCGTACTAGCTGATGTTTTTTTAATTGGTCATTTTGTAACTTTTTCTTTATAGGATTAACAGACAATCCAACTGATAATTATTTCTCCAGTCAATCATCTGAATCTTTCAAAAACATTGTGTAAGGCTTCCCTGGTGGCACAGTGGTTGAGAGTCCGCCTGCCACTGCAGGGGACACGGGTTCATGCCCCGGTCCGGGAAGATCCCACATGTCACAGAACAGCTAGGCCCGTGAGCCATGGCCGCTGAGCCTGCGCGTCCGGAGCCTGTGCTCCGCAGTGGGAGAGGCCACAACAGTGAGAGGCCTGCGTACCGCAAAAAAACAAAAAACAAAAAATAAAAAAAACAAAAAAAACCATTATGTAGTGCAAAGGGAGATAGATTTTCTCATCATTTCCTACTCCCACTTTCAGGTACAAACTCTAACACTTAACCTGTGCTTCATCAATATTAGAAAGATGCCTTAATACCTGATATCGAGACCGGTGTTATAGTCCTTACCCTGACAATCACAGTCTATATGATTGAATATATGTAGTTTAAGTTATTTGAATTTCGGATTTATTAACTCTAAACTAATCTCCCAAATATACTTAAAGTCTAATGCTTTAATATTCTATCAGCTTTCATTTCAATTTGTACTCATGAGGAAATTATTCTATTCATCACCAAAACTACATGACACTTGCAGCATGACATTTCTAAAATATGTGGTCAAGATTTTGTCTTTGATTAATGATACTATCAAATATTGACATTATTTATAAAAATGAAAGGACATTAGGAATGAGTCTTGCAAAAGTTATTGGGGCCTAATAATGCCTAATAATGTAGAACTATTTGATTTTTCTTACCTCTGAGAAATAAGGGATTATTCAGTTTTTAGCTAAATTTTTGACAACTACAAATATCTAGGCAATTTAATCATGGGCACCTGGAAATAAAAGATAAAACATTCCTTTTCTGATTTTAATCACTTAAATTTGGCTATGATGCCTTTATTGTAATTCGGTTGTATGATTTAGTGCCTCAAAATGAATGAAACATGTGGACTAAACTTTATATTTGGAATCTAAAAAATGATACAAATGAACTTATTTACAAAACAGAATATCACAGACATAGAAAACAAATTTACCGTTACCAAAGGGCAGAGGATAAATTAGAAGTCTGCGATTAAAATATACACACTACTATATATAAAATAGATAAATCAAGGACCTACTGTATAGCACAGGAAACTATAATCAATAACATGTAATAAACTATAATGGAAGAGAATGTAAAAAAAGAATATATTTATATATATATTCTATATATATGTATAACTGAATCACTTTGCTGTACACTTGAAACTAACACAACATTGTAAATTAATTTTACTTCAAAAAAAGCCCCCATAGTTATGACTTGTCAAAAATAAAGACATTTTTTTTCTTTGTACCTAATGAAATAGGAGCTGAGATAGGTGAAAACAGTGTTGTATACAAATTTAATGTAAATAAACACTCTTGTCCTACCCTTCAAAGTTTGAACCACTATCTTATTTATATAATTGGTTAAATGTCATGTGGCTTATGATTTCTAAAATTTACTATTTACATATATGTATTTAATTAAGCTTTTATTTTATTGGTGTCTGCATTCTAAACTCAGATATATGTTCTCACATATCCCCTACTATTCTTTTTAAGGTACCTCTTATAATTTAGCTAATGCATTAAGTGAATAGAAATTATTTCCATTATTGTAGTCTGTAGACTATCCACAGGACCTCTGGTCATAAGATAACCTAGTAAGTTGCCATCTTTTGTAATAATTATTACAAGTCTTTTTTGCTCTAAAAACCAAACAAATACACTTATCAAAATGGAGGTGAGGATGGGAGTGTTACAATTTATATTAAACAATTTACATCAATATATTAAATAGTACAGCTATTGATTTAACTACCCAAAGGAGTTACTCTCAGCCTTTTAAAATATTATTGACAGTCATACTTTCTTCATAATTATCAATGTATAATTTTTCATCACTGAGAGTCCCTAAATCATTTCAAAATGTAATTGTCAAGATGAGATTAAGCAAAATTTATCTTTTAGTTACAGAAGAATAAATTGATGTAAGTGGAATAACTATAATGATTTGCAGCTCAAACTGAAGGGAGTAACACGGGCTAATCTACTCTATACTTTTTATAATAGTCATATACTTCTGCTGTGGAATAAAACTAAGGTCATCACTTTTGTTTCACTACCCATGCAGACTTAGAAAGGTATAAAATAAATAATGAAATGGAGGTTTTGTAAAAAATACATCAAGCAGTTTCCACAGCAGCCTCAGAATCACATCATAAACAGTATTCCACTTTTTCGGTCTCCCAACTTTTCTCTTGAAAAATATCAGATGTTATAGCATAATTTTTGCCTATTTTTGACTGTACTTATACCATCTTATCAAATAGGCAAAGGTTTAGGAATTTGAATTGAGTAAAGACATTTTCAGTCTCTGGTTACTGCAACTTTTCATGAAATGTTGTTGCTTTTAATTTCCAGTGACATTTTACAAGTCATTTGCTGAGCTTCCACATTTGAAGCAGCATCTCATTAGGTAAACTGCCAGTACTAATATTCTGTTTATTTGTTACAAATTTTTGCAAAAGTAGTAGATTGTAACTTATGTTGATTTTTGTGGTTAAAGATTTGGCAGATGAAATAAAATGAATAGGGAAGGTATCAGAAATAAAATTTAGTATTTATCCTAAATTCAGGAAGATCTTGAATAGCATGTTGGTGACTTTGAGTGTTTTATTAACTTGTAACAAAATTATGATATTGCACTTCATTTTCTTTCTTTCACGGCATAACTGTGATGTAATTGGAAGTTAAAAATAGTCTTTCTTTGAAATTTAAGTCGATCTGGAAGAAATCAAACATTTTCTGTGTACCCCTACATCCCATTACATTTGCACCATTTCTGTATCTTTTTAGTTAGAAGCTTTGTAGAAAATCCATCTAATTTAAAAAATAGTTGATAATCAACTCTTATTGCAAAATCATTTTTTGTGGTATAGTGGTCATAGGTAGTTCAAATCTTGTCATTTCTTAGAAATGAAATAATGGAAAAAGTAGATAATGGGAAGACTTTCCTGAGTTCTTTTACATATTTTTAATGAATATGTTAGTCTAGTCCTGATGAAATTTTAAATATCTTGATTTTAGTATCCACAAAGGAAAGAGATAGTATTCAACTTATTATTAAAGATTATCATTTTTTGTATCAAAAATGTAATTCAAAGGTCTATGGAAATTGAAGAAAGCATTCAGTGTTCTTTAAAAAGATTGTATTGATGTTTTTTTAAAAATTAATTAATTAATTATGAAAGTGCATACTGGTATGAAAGGGATTTACATGTCATCATAATTGAATCAAATCTAGAAAATATTACTTTTCAAGTTTACATTCTATGAAGTAACATTGATTTAGATACATGGCTATGTGTGTCTAACAATATTAGTAGACCTGTGGACTTGCACTAGAAGATCATGTGCTTTAGAAAAAAATTTTAATTCTGAACTAAAAAGAAATAATATTTCACTGTTTTCAGTAGATAGAAAGCATTTCAAAAATATTTTAGTTGCATAATAGAAACACAGTAAAAATGCATTGACCTTATTAAAAAAAAAAACAAAACACAAATGTTATTATCTTGAAATTACCTTTAGCTCATCCTATTCTGTTCCTTCTCACAGGAAACCTTCTTTTCAAACATTTCATATAGCATCCCCTTGCTTTTTTCTTCTTTTTGACTTTATCCTTCCAGTTTTATTGAGATATAATTGACACACATCATTGTTTAAGTTGTGCAGCATAATAATTTGACTTATAAACATCATAAAATGATTATCACAATAAGTTTAGTGCACATCCATATCTCTGTAAATACAAAAGTAAAGAAATAGAAAAAATAACTTTTCCTTGTAATGAGAGCTGTTAGGATTTACTCTCTTAACAACTTTCACATGTAACATGCAGCAGTGTTAATTATGTTTACCATGTGCATTGCATCCCTAGTACTTATTTATCATATAAATGGAAACTTGTACCTTTTTATTGCCTTCCTTCAGTTCTCCCTTGCCCCACCACCAACCTCTGGTAACCACAGATCTTATCTCTTTTCTTATGAGTTTGTGTTTTTTGAAGTATAATTGACCTGCAACACTATGTTAGTTTCTATTACACAACATAGTGATTTTTATACATTTCAACATGATCACCATGATAAGTCTAGATATGATACATCACCATATAAAGATATTGTATAGTTATTGACTATATAATTCACACTATACATTTCATACTCGTAACACATTTATTCCGCAGTTGGAAGTTTGTACTCTTAATCTCCTTCACCTATTTCTTTTTTACCCCTACCCCCTTCCACTGTGGCAACGATCTGTTTGTTCTCTATATGTATAACTCTGTTTCTGTTTGTTATGTTTTTTCATTTTTTTAATATTCTACATACAAGTGAAATCATACAGTATTTTTCTTTCTCTGTCTGACTTATTCCACTTAGCAAATGATAGAATTTCATTCTTTTTTATGTCTGAGTAATATTGTGTGTGTGTGTGTGTGTGTGTGTGTGTGTGTGTGTGTATCACATCATCTTCATCCATTCATCTTTACATGGACATTTACATTATTTCTGTATCTTGGCTATTGTAAATGATGTTGCAATGAACATAGGGTCCCCTACCTTTTCCAATTTTTTTTTTATTTGAATAAATACTCAGAAGTGGAATTGCTGGATCATACGTAGTTGTATTATTATTTTTTTAAGAAATCTCCATACTGTTTTCAATAGTGGCTGAACCAATTTACATTCCCACCAACAGTGCAGATGGTTCCCTTTTCTCCATACCCTCACCAACACTTGCAATCATTTTGATAAAAGCTATTCTGATAGGTGTGTGGTGATAGCTTTGACTTTGTATTTCCCTGACAATTAATGATGTTGAGCATCTTTTCATGTCCCTGTTGGCCATTTACACAGCTTCTTCGGAAAATGTCTATTCAGATCCTCTATCCATTTTTAATTGGGTTGTTTGTTTTATTGATGTTGAGTTGCATGAGCTCTTTTACATTAGACATTAACCCCTTATCAGATATATCCCTTGCAAAAATCTTCTCCATTTCAATAGGCAGCATTTTCCTTTTGTACATAGGTTCCTTCTATGTGCAAAATCATTTTAGTTTTATGTAGTCCCATTTATTTATTTTTGCTCTAGTTTTCCTTGCCTGATATGACATTTCCCCCCAAAAATTACTAAGACTGATATAAAAGAGCTTACTGCCTATGTTTTCTTCTAGAAGTTTTATGGTTTTAGGTCTTACATTTAAGTCTTTAATCCATTTTGAGTTTTTGTTTTTTTTTTTGTATATGGTATGAGAAAGTAGTAGAGTTTGATTCTTTTGCATGTAGCTGTCCAGTTTTCCCAGCACTATTTATTGGAGAGGTTGTCTTCTCCCTGTCGTGTTTTTTTGCCTTCTTTATCATAGATTAATTGCCCACACATGTATGTGTTCATTTCTGGACTCTCTATCCTGTTCCATATATCTATGTGTTTGTTTTTGTGCAACTACCATATTCTTTTGATTACTGTAGCTTTGTAGTACAGTTTGAAATTAGGAAGTGTGATGCCTCCAGCTTTGTTCTTTCTCAAGATTGTCTTGGTTATTTGGGGTCTTTTGTGTTTCCATATAAATTTTAGAATTATTTGTTCTAGTGCTGTGAAAAATTCCATTGGTATTTTGATAGGGATTGCACTAAATCTGTGGATACTATGGTCATTTTAACAATATCTATTCTTCCATTCTGTGAACTTAGTATAACTTTTTATCTGTGTCATCTTCAATTTCTTTCATCAGTGTCATAGTTTTCTGAGTACAGGTCTTTTACTTCCTTAGTTGGAGTTATTTAGTTTTTGATTCTTTTTGATGCAATTGTAAATAGGATTGTTTTCTTAATTTCTCTTTATGACAGTTCATTGTAGTTGTATAGAAATGCAACAGATTTCTGACTATTAATTTTGTCTCCTTCAGCTTTACTGATAGTATTGCTACCCTGTTTTTTTTTTTTTTTCATTTCCAGTTACATGAAATATTTTTTTTTCATCCCCTCACTTTCAGTCTGTATCTTTAGAGCTGAATTGACTCTCTTGTAGGCAGCATATATATGGTTTTTATATCTATTCAGTCACTCTATGACTTTTGATTGGAGAATTTAGTAGATTTACATTTAAAGTAATTATTGATATTTATGTACTACTTACCATTTTGTTCCTCTTTCCTTCATCTAATTTATTCCCTGTGATTTGCTGACTCTCTTTAGTGTTATGTTTGGATTATTTGTCTTTTGTGTGTGTGTATCTATTGCAAATTTTTGATTTGTGGCTATCATGAGTATTATGTATGGCAATCTCAATATATACTTGATTATTTTAAGTTGCTGATCTTTTTTATTTGCGGTACACAGGCCTCTCACTGTTGTGGCCACTCCCGTTGCGGAGCACAGGCTCTGGACATGCAGGCTCAGCAGCCATGGCTCACCGGCCTAGCCGCTCCACGGCATGTGGGATCTTCCCGGACCGGGGCACGAACCCATATCCCCTGCATCAGCAGGCAGACTCTCAACCACTGCACCACCAGGGAAGTCCAAGTTGCTGATCTTTTAAGTTCAAAGGCATTTTAACAACCCTGCCTTTTTAATTTTCCTACAAATATTAACTGTTTTGACATCATATTGACAACTTTTTGTTTTGTGTATCCCTTAACTGCTTATTGTGGATACAGATAATTTTACTACTTTGTCTTTTAACATTCCTACTAGCTTTGTACCTGGTTGATTTACTGTTTTTACTATATAATTACCTTTACCAATGAGATTTCTCCTTTTGTAATTTTCATATTTCTAGTTGTGGCCTTTTTTCTTTCACTGAGAGAAGTCCCTTTAACATTTCTTACAAAGCTGGTTTGATGGTGTTGAGCTCTTTTAGCTTTTGCCTGTCTGCAAAACTTTTGATATTTCTTTCCAATCTGAATGAAAGCTTTGTTGTAGGTTTTTCATTTCCATCACTTTAAATATATTGTTCAACTCCCTTCTGACCTGCAGAATTTCTTCTAAAAAGTCATCTGATAACATTATGGGAGCTCCCTTGTACATAACTATTGCTTTTCCCTGCTCGCTTTTAACATTCTATCTTTATCAAAATTTTTGCAATTCTAATTACAGTGTGTTTTGGTAGGTCCTCTTTGGTTGATCCTATTTGGGGCTCTCTGTGCTTCCTGGACTTAGGTGTTAGGGAACTTTTCAGCCATTGTGTCTTCAAAAATGTTCTCTCTCTCTTCTCCTTCTGGAATCACTATAGGGCAAATGTTAGTATACATTTGGAGAAGTGGCCTTATGTAGGAAACATCTTATGGGAACAAGCAGCACACTTTCCTCTGATCACCAGAGCTGTATGCTCTAAGAATGCCTTCTGTATGGGCTGCATGGATCCTTCTGTCATGGTGGACTGACTACTGTGGATGTACAGGTAGGAGTGTCTATCTGTGGTCTGGTTGATTGCTATGCCCTGCCTTATGTGGAGGCTGCCAGACCCTGGTGGATGGGGTTGGGTCATAGCATGGTTTACTTCATGACCGGAGGAGTACCTGTCCTTATGTCAGCCAGCTGGTTGCTGGGTCTGGGTCATGAGACCTGGGAGGTCTTGGGGCTGGTGCTGGCCCACTGGTAGGTGGGGTTTGGTCTTGGAGTGGCTGGCTGGTGGGCTGGGGCCCTGGAGTTAGTATCAACTTATTGATGGGTGTGATTTGTTCCTGACTCAGCTGGCCATGATGTTCAGGATGTCTCAGGGTTGGTAATGACCTGCTGGTTGGTGGTGCTGAATCCCAGATTCCTGGCTGAGGGGTCACAGGTGTCCTATGGTTGGTTTTGGTTTACTGTTGGGCAGGGCTATGACTCAATGTGAGCAGGTGCTGGTGTCTACCCACTGGTGCATGTGGCTAGGCCCAGCGGATAGTACTGGCCCACTGGTGGGTGAAGCCAAGTCCTAGGATCTCTGGTCATAGGGCCTGGGGTCCTGTAGCTGGTATTGGCCAGCTGGTGGGTAGGGCTAGGGTCCCAGAGCTGGTGTCCATTGATGTCCATATGGCTAGCCCCTGATTGTCAAGCCCTGTCTTGTGTGGAGGCCACTGGCCACTGGTGGATGAGGCCAATTCCTAACCTGGGTGGTTGCGGAGTTCAGAGTGTCCTGAAGCTGTTGTTAGCATGCTGATGGGTGGGGCTGGATACCAAGGTGGCTAGCTGAGGGCTGCATGGGGTCCCATATCTCTTACTGACCTGTTGGTATGCAGGTCTGTGGCCCAGGGGTTCCCAGGGCTGGTTCCAGCTCACTGCTGGGTGGAGCTGGGTTCCAGGGTTGATTTTCAGTTTATTTGGATTTGTTCTTTTGGGAACCACCAGCCTGCTTGAGTGATTTCAGGGTACTCAAATAGTGTGAATTCAGGCTAGAAACACTGATTTGATTAGCTGTGAAGTTAACAAATTAGGAAAAGTGGTAAACTATACCATGTAATCATTTGCCGAATAAATGATAAAATGTATCTCAAGAGTCTTGGACTTTATAAATTTTGGACATCAAAGGTGTTTAGTCAAAACTTATCCTTAGATATACTGACACTTGTTTGAATAAAATTTAATTTGCTTTTGGATCTACACAAAGTGAAATGAAGAACGTGTCTATTATCAAAGTGCAGACTAAGTCCGCAAAATTACTTTGGCTCACAAACTCTGTTTTAAGTAATAATTAATATGCACACAAAAATCACAAAATCTCTACACTGATAGCTTCTACAAATGACCTTTTATTATTATATAGGCACGAATAGAGGGAGGGGTTTCACTGCTTTATCTGATCAGACCTTAAGAAAGTTTGTCCTGGCTCCATGTGAATGACATTTCTCTTGTCACATAATGAGAAAAATATTGAAATCCGTCTTATTTATTTATTGCGGTACGTGGGCCTCTCACTGTTGTGGCCTCTCCCATTGCAGAGCACACGCTCCAGACGCGCAAGCTCAGGGGCCATGGCTCACGGGCTCAGCCACTCCGCAGCATGTAGGATCCTCCCGGACCGGAGCATGAACCTGTGTCCCCTGCATCGGCAGGTGGACTCTCAACCACTGTGCCACCATGGAAGCCCTGAAATCCATCTTTTAATATCTTAGTGTGGTAGATGAGAAAATATAAACATTATTATGGCTTACAGAATTGGATCTATGCCAGAAATGGCATTGCGTGTTATTATTTTTTTCTGTTTTATATTCTGCATTATTGCCATTCTTTTACTATATGACCTCAAGCTTCTCTAGTTTTTGTTTCTGCTATTTTTCTTCAGACACCATACACAGAGACAATTTCAATGTAAAACACTCTTTAAAAGAATTCCAGAAATATATTAGCAGTCACTATGTCAGCACTTAATATAAGATTTTGAAGGTAATTTTTAACCTTTTCATCTTTTAAGTTGTAACTTGTGTTATTAAAAATACTTTCTCTCTTCTTCCTCCATTAACATTTTTGTTTATATTAATAATAAGAAAATATAGCAAACAATCCAGATATCCCCATTCTGCCCATTCAGTATGTGACAAAGAAAGTGATATTATCACAAATAGTGACTGCTTATGTTCATTTATTATGCAAAATGACCCATATGATCAGTTTCTTGTTGAAAACTGTAGAAGGAGAAAAGGTTCCAAGTGTCATAAAATCAAAAAGAAAAAGTATTTTCATGAATTCATTGACCTTTCCATTAATATCATAACAGAACATAATCACTAAGGCTTTTAAATTAGCAAGGTAGCTCAATACAGAAGGATGGCTTGAGAAATCTCAAGGGCTTATGTTACCAGAACAAGATCCTGACACTAAAAGTAAAAGGGTAAATGAGACTCATGTTTAGTGATGACCTGTAGGTCCCACAGCTGCTTATCACATATCTTGTCTTTTTGCCTTACTGTTGCACTTTAGCTTATTAAAATTAATTGTGTTCTCTTTTGGATGTTAAGAATTTTTAGTTTCTAACCTTCTTTGTCGAATGAACAGTATTTTTTTTCTTTTGTTGTAGTATAATAATAATTCAAGTTATGTTATTTAAATAAATATACTAAGTAAACAGATCTTGTAATTCTTAGTAGAAAATAAAAAATAAAAATTAAATAATAAGAATAGAAAAATTTGCAAAACAAGTTCCTATAAGGAACACATTTTTGAGTCACAAAAAGACAATAAAATAAACTAGGGTTATACAACAAACATACAATGGACATTTAAATCAGTTTCTGTACATCTGAACAAATTTTTTTCTATTGATATATACTATATACTTAGAGAAAAACCTTTGCCTATTCTGATTGACAATATTATTAGGAATATTTTAGTAGTTTATCTCCTGGTGTTTCTACCCCTAAACAAGTAGGTAATCATTGAGACGTATATTACTGAAACACCAGTGTAAATGAACAATGTGCTTCATCCTTTTGGAAAGGAAATGATTAGCAACTAATCATCTGTCTTGTTAGATGAAGTTTTGTTTTTTAACATGTATATTTATGTATTTCCACAAACTTTGTATTAAATGGACTCATGAAGAGAATTTTTTAAAAAGTATAATTTGTCAATAATATATGGCAACTATTGGTCTAAGTTCTTTGACCTTCATATAGTGTGTGTGTGTGTGTGTGTGTGTGTGTGTGTGTGTGTACAGTAAATACACACACAAATTATATACTCTTCATGACCAGGTGCCATATGATGCCTATACATAAGCAGAACAAAAGAGTATGTATTCAGCCTGAAACAGGGAAGGATTTTCCCACACATAGACATATGCACTTCTCAGGTGGTGAGGACTTTTTATCTCTAAATAAAAAAGTGTTCCAGGCCCAAGGCTCTGATTGGGCAAGACTGAGGAAGGGCAAAAGGCCACACCATAGTTGATCTCCCCAAATGTTCTGTTCTGTTTGTGTTTCTTTTTTAACCTAAAGACTAGCACTTATTGAGGGTTTATGATTTGCCAGAAACTGTGTTCAATGCAGGGTCTGCATCTTTGAACAAGCAAACTATGTCTTCAAATAATTGAATTTGCATTGTTTTAGAGAGGAAATGCAATGAATAATTTTCAAAAATGAGCCCCAAAGAAACAGAGAATATGATATTATGATGTAGAATAACATAGGTGTTTAATTTTAAGATACGAGAACCAGGGAAAACAATTCAAAATGTGACATTAAAGCTGAGGGTAGAAAAATGGGGATTACACAATGAAATATATCAATAAAATAATGATCTGGGCAAAGGAATAGCAGGTGCAAAGATCCTGAGATGAAAAAGAAGTTGGTGTGCTCAAGAGCCTGAAAGATAGAGTGACTGAAATCAAGTAAGTTAGGAAGATAGAGTGTGACTTGAGTTTGGGAACCAAGGCAAATACTTTAAGAACATGACAAGTGATCTGATTTAACAGCTTGAATTTTGGAAAATTTTTTAATGGTTTTAATCCTTTCATTAGAAATATGTATTGAACAATTTGCTATGGCTCAGGTACTGTGCTTAAATTATGTGAAGAGTTAAAAACGCTGGTAAGGGGAGAGAGTAAGATTTTTAAATAGTGGTCAGGATAGCCCTCATTGGGATGATGAGATTTGAGTAAAGACTTGAAGCTGGGTTGGGAGAAAGTCAAAAGAATATTGAGTTGGCATGGAGAGAGCATTCCAGACAGTAGGAAAAGCCAGTGCAAAAGCTTTCAGATGTGGGATATATGTTATGCTCTGGAAAAAGCAAAGGAGCCTGTAATTCTCGAGCAGAATAGGATGGGGTAGTAACATAATATGAGCTCAGAAGTTAATGAGACAAGGAAGGAAGAGGAAGAGCAGACCATGTATTTGTAAGGAATTAGAAAGGCTTAGGTTTTTACTTTGATTGACATGGAGATCTATTAGCAAGGTTAAAAGAGGAAGTAAAATGATTTGATTTACATTTTTAAAAGGTTACACTGACTGCTGGGAAAGGGAGCAGGTAGAGCAGGCAGACAACTTAGGAAACTATTGTAGCAAACCACTTGAGAATTTTTTTTTTTAATTGTGGAAGAGTTTGAGAAGGACAGGTGTTACCTCTTCCCTAAACATTTAATAGAATTCACCCATGAAGCCATCTGGTCCTGGGCTTTTGTTTGTTGGAAGATTTTTAATCACAATTTCAATTTCAGTGCTTGTGATTGGTCTGTTCATATTTTCTATTAAGTTTCTTGCCTTTTGGGAGGTCTGAGGTCTTCTGCCAGCCTTCAGTAGGTGTTCTGTAGGAGTTGTTCCACATGTAGGTGTATTTCTGGTGTATCTTTGGGGAGGAAGGTGATCTCCGCGTCTTACTCTTCCACCATCTTCAAGGTCCCCCGAGAATTTGATTGCAATGAAAGAGGTTAGGAGCTGTCCAATTTTTAATGGGACTTGAAAATTGACTCAACAGTATTTTGTATAAATTAGGTGTAGAGTATGAAAGAAAAAAGTCTAGGTTTTTAAGTTGAAAATGGAAAGAACAGTGTTTCCATTAATGTATGTGCATTAGACTGTGTGAAGAAGGTTTGGCAGTATGTATGAGATCAGGAATTCAGGTCTGAGCATGTTAATTTTGAGATATCCCAGGAAATGTTAATTATGAATTATCTACTAATATCTCAGGCAGGTGGATATATAAATTCATGTGCTTGCTTGTGATAGGTATGAAAATCTGAGTTGATGGTATTGAAAGCTATACAACAAATGAGATATATCTCTCACAGAGTGATTTTAGATATAAAATAAAGGAGGGTCCTGGGCCCTCCAGACTGAAGAAGAGAGCAGCAAAGGAAATTGAAAGGAGTGAGCAATGACTTGAGAAGAAAACCAAAGGTAAGTAGAATTATAGAAGAAACATGGGGAATTCCCTGGCAGTCCAGTGGTTAGGACCTGACACTTTCACTGCTGGGGCCTGGGTTTGATTCCTGGTCAGGGAATAAAGATCCCACAAGCCCTGCAGCATGGCCAAATTAAAAAAACAAAATGTAAAAAAAAATGTGAAGAAAATGTATCTCCTATGATGTAAAAAGCAGATTCAAGGATCAAACAAATGGAAGATTGGGAATAGACCATCAGATTTAGTAGCATGGAGTATCTTGGTGGTTACAAGAGCCAGCCTGATGAAGTAGTTGGAGTGAAAGTCTGATTGGAATGTTTTTTAAATAATGGAAGGAGAAAATTTTAAAATAGCACTGTGAATAAGTATACTATTTTCAAAGAGTTTCCTTCAAAGAGATACAGAAAATAAATGGGAAGGTAGCAGATGGGAAAGGATGAATCAATAAAAATGTTTGTTTTGTTTTCTTTTGTAAAGACGGGGAGACTAATAACAAGTTTGTATGATAATAATTAAAAGCTCTAACAGAAAAATTTGATATTAGGAAAGAGAGGCACATTTTTGGAACAAAGTTTTAGAGTAGGGAAAGGAGGTGGGATTCAGTGACAATGTTGTGAGCCTGACTCGATTTGGGGCAGATGATATGGGTACACGTCCTGGTAGCTGGGTAGATCTGATAGTGAGAGTTGGGGAAATTCTTCCAGCTACCTGCAGTTTTCACAGAGAAGAAAGGTCTTTAACAACGAGTTTATGGAAAAGTGATTTGAGGCTTACGGGGAAATGAGAAGATGTGAAATTAACACTTAGGACATTAGGAGAGTGAAGGGCATAGGAATTAAGGTATGACTCTGAACAGCAGTCTTCAGACTCAGCTTGATATCTATAATCATGACTACGAAATAAGACCAGTCAGAATTGTTGTGCGTTTTTCTCCATATACATTCAGTTTCCTTGGGACAAACATGGAATAAGTGGAAAGATGGATTTAATTGGTTAGTGACTGTGCCAAGAGAGTACAAAAAAAGCAAGGGAGGAGTAAAACAGTAGAACATATATAAAAGATAGTGATTCTAATGATTGATTGTGGAACATGATGTTGGTAAGCAGGAAAGAAGGAATCTGGAGGGAATGAGGGAAAATAAAAAAGTTTCAATAGGATTGAAATTATTGAAATATTTGGTGCAATGAGCTAGAAAAATAGAGTGTAGTGATCAGAGAACAGGACAAATCAAATTAAGATTATGAAGGGTCTGATATTATAGATAATGACAAATTCTACAATATACTTCTGGAAGTGAGTGAGGTAAAGAGAAGGAAGAGTTGAATAGAGGAGAAGAATTCAAGAAACTGAATGTCCAGGTGTCAGAAAGAGAAACTACAGTTAAATCATTGAGAAAATCACCAGAGTAGTGTTGAAGAGCCCATGAGTCAAAAGTTTAAAAGTTTAAAAGATGGGAGAGTCTACTGAAGGATTGGTAGTAGACTAGAATGAGAGTAGTCATGGAGAGACTCAGATGACATGGATTTAAAGCTAATTTGTAGGGAGAAAGGAGGGAGAGCTGTCTGGAAATGGAATTGAGGAATAAGGAGGACACCAACCTAGTGGATTAAGTCTGTGGGGAAGAGAAAAAAAAAAAATCAATTGAGAAAGTTTCAGGTAAAGTAGTGTCTTCTGTAAGAGCAAGAAGAAGGCTTTAGGGAAAAGACTCAGGATCTAGGAGATTTTTCTCCAGAGAACATAGGGGAAGGGTCTCGAGTGTGATAGAAGAGGGGCAATACGAAGTAGAGAAGGGATGAGATTCTAGGAGATGTAGCATGACTCCCAAGCCAGCAGTTTCATTTGTGGACAAATTAAAAAATAAGTCCTAGTGAACTCAAGGCAGATAAAGGTGGCAAGACTAAGTGTCAGAAAATATGAAAAGTCTGAGGTTCTCTCCTGATTTATGTCAGTGAAGGTGAGAATCCTGAAGATGCATGGTTTTAGTCTCAGTGCTTGGGGTTCTCTTTGGACACTCATGGGAGGAGGGGTGGTCTTACCCTAATGTGTATGAACTTTTGACCCCTGTTGGTGGAAATGAGGAATGTGGGAAGAAGTTTTGTGCTATGCCAATTTTGTGGGGTATCATAATGACATGGTAAGTGAAGGGAATTATGAAGAGGGGCATGGTTTTAGTCTCAGTGTTTTAAATGTGGTATCAACTGATTTAATTTGGTCAAAGCTCAATCTGGATACCCTGTGGAGGAGGGGTTGGAACTGAGAAAAGAAGGAGTGTGTGGAGATCTTTAGAATTATCAAATTGAGAGTTGATGATGGCTTAGATTAGGGTGCTAAAACAAAAATGGAAAATAATATATGTTTCATTCCTTGCTTTGCATAGCAGTGCAGGACCCCAAAAGTGGTCATGCAAGTTGAAACTGTACTAATTCATCTTAATAATCAATGGGAGGGCTTTCCTTGTGGCACAGTGGTTGAGAGCCTGCCTGCCAATGCAGGGGACACGGGTTTATGCCCCGGTTCGGGAGGATCCCATGTGCCGCGGAGCGACTAGGCCCGTGAGCCATGGCCACTGAGCCTGTGCGTCCAGAGCCTGTGCTCCACAACGGGAGAGACCACAACAGTGAGAGGCCCGCGTACCGCAAATAATAATAATAATAATCAATGGGAAAAATTATTATTCTCCCATGACATTTACAAACGTCACAAAACAACTCTCATGCTGTCAGTTACAAATGTATTCGGAAATTTCAAAATAGCAAAATTAATGTATGTCTAGCAATTTAAAACATTAGACCTCTGGGACAACATTAAACACACCAACATTCACATTATAGGGGTCCAAGTAGGAGAAGAGAGACAGAAAGGGCCTGAGAAACATTGAAAATTAATGTCGTACAACTCAACATTAAAAAAAAAATCCCAATTAAATAATGGGTAGAAGAATTGAATAGAGATTTTTCCAAAGAGGAAATGCAGATGGCCAATAGGCACATGAAAAGATGCTCAATATTGCTAATCACCAGGAAAATGCATACCAAACTCACTATGAGATATCACCTCACACCTGCCAGAATGGCTATCATCAAAAAGAACGCAAATAACAAATGTTGGCGAGGATGTGGAGAAAAGGGGACCCTTATACACTGTTGTCGGGAATGTAAAGTGGTGCAGCCACTGTGGAAAGCAGTATAGATGTTTCTCAAAAAACTGAAAATAGAACTGCCATATGACCCAGCAATTCCACTCCTGGATATATATCTGAAAAAAACCCAAAACACTAATTTGAAATGATACATGCACCCCAGTGTTCATAGCAACATTATTTATAATTGCCATGGTATGGAAGCAACCTAAGTGTCCATCAACAGATGAATGGATAAAGAAGATGTCACACACACACACACACACCACTCTCTCTCACAGTCCACACAAACACACACACACACACACACACACACACACACACACACAATGGAATACTATTCAGCCATAAAAAAGAATGAAATTTTGCCATTTGCATCAACATGTATGGGCTTAGAAGGTATTATGCTAAGTGAAATAAGAGAATGAAAAGTAATGTATGATATCACTTGCATGTGGTGTCTAAAAAAATACAACAAACTAGTGAATATAAGAACAAGAAGCAGACTCACAAATATAGATAACAAACTAGTGATTAGCTGTGGGGAGAGGGGGTGAGGGACAATATAGGGGTGGAGGAGTGGAAGACAAAAACTACTGGTTGTAAGATAGGCTCAAGGATGTATTGTACAACACAGTAAATATAGCCAATATTTTGCAATAACTGTAAATGGAAAGTAAGTTTTAAAATTGTATAAAAAAATAAAAAAACAGAGCAGAGAGAAATGAAACAATCCTATGGAATCTCAAATATTATTTGATTTAAAAAATTGTTAAAGGAAACAATAATAGTTTGATTAGTGCTTGCTTTCTTCTCATTGTATAACTTATGACACTTAATAAGCATCTTTTTAATGTATTGTTAAATTATCATACTCCCTTCAACGTTTGGATGGACATCTACCATTTTATCCTTTTTCACTTACATTGTCATGAATTATCTCCAAGAATGTCTCTAATATCAAGTTTGTTTGATGGCATCTAAGTTCTTCTGGGACATTTTCATCCGTTTCATCACAATTTCTTTCCTCATTTCTGTCAGTAATCTCACCTTCACTAACTTCCTCTGGCTGCACATCTGGAGTCTATCAAACAGTGGTAATGCCAATATCTCTACGATCAGCTAACTCTTCCATAATTTCAATTACATTATATTCAAATATCGCTTTCAGTGTGGGCATTTTTCATTTAACAATATCCTCTTTCCATCATCTGATTTTTAAAATAATAACAAATGGGTTTATCAGTAGGAGACAAGAAGGGTACACAATTACCTGCTTTGCTGCCTGTGTGTGAACTGAATAACAAATGTGAAGTGACCACCCGCTGTCAGACTTTGACAAGGGTTACATGATTTGTCACTGGTCATGACACCTTTCTGTTATTTATATAGCAATTTGTATTGGGTTCCCCTGCTGGTGCAGTGGATAAGAATCTGCCTGCCAATGCAGGGGACACAGGTTCAATTCCTGGTCTGGGAAGATCCCACATGCAGCAGAGCAACTAAGCTCGTGCACCACAACTACTGAGCCTGCAATCTAGAGCCCGTGAGTCACAACTACTGAAGCCCGTGCACCTAGAGCCCGTGCTCCACAGCAAGAGAAGCCACTGCAATGAGAAGCCCACACACCACAAAGAAGAGTAGCCCCCGCTAGCCAGAACTAGAGAAAGCCCGTGCACATCATCGAATACCCAATGCAGCCAAAAATAAATAAATAAAAATAAAACTATTATAACAATTTGTGGACTAAACTAGCAGTAAAATTTGTACTTTACAAAATTACTCAGAGTTAGTATATCATGGTAACTGAAATTCATACATTTCAGAACCATGCAGTAAGGAGAATGAATGCATGCGTGTGCATGTGTCTTTAGTTGTTGTCATTAAAGCTAGCAGTATAACTGAAATAGAGAAGCCTGGATGATGTTTAGGTTCAAATATCAGAATTGTTTGGGGTTTGTGAAAACTGAGATACCTATGAAATATAGATAGTGATCATAATAGATTCATAATGTCTGGGAACATGTTGAATTTTAATGATTAAATTTAATGCTGATTACAATTTAAATCAAGTTTCCTGGGAAGAGAGTGGAAATAGAAAAGATTACCAGAAATGAGTAAAAGGAACTAAAAATATTAGTTTGATTCAAGGAGCACAGGTTAGCAACAAAGTTGTGAGGCATTAGTTAAGGAAGCTGAAGAATAAATAGGAGAAAAAACAAATTTTGACACACAAAATGCTGTATATATTTACTGTATACAACTTAATGTGTTTGAAGATAACTATACACCCATGAAATAAGCCCTACAATCTATGCCATAAATCTACCCATCACCTAAAAATGTTTCTTCTCGTCCACTTATATGATTATGATGATGATGATTATGACAAGTACCCTTAGCATAATACCTACCCTATTAGCATGTTTTTAAGTAAACAATACAGTATTGTTAACTATAGGCAAATATTATATCATAAATCTCTAGGACTTATTTGTCTCATATAATGGAAACTTTTTTCCCTTTGACTAATACCTCTTTATTTCCCCCTCTCCTCAGTCCCTGGTATCTGCCACTCCACTCTGTTTCTATGAGTTTTACTATTTTAGATTCATCATATAATTGGTATCATGTAGTATTTATCTCCTGTATCTGGCTTATTTCACTTAGCACAATGATTTCCAGGTTCATCCATATCACAAATGACAAGACTTCCTTCATTTTAAAGGTTGAATAATATTCCATTGTATGTGTATACCATATTTTCCTCATCCACTCATTCATTGATGGACATTTAGTTTGCTTCCATATTTTGGTTATTGTGAATAATCCTGCAATGAACATAGGAGGTCAGATATCTCTTAGAAAACCTAATTTCAATTCCTTTGCATATATACCTAGAAGTAAGATTGCTGAATCATGTGGTAGTTTTCTTTTTAGTTTTCTGAGAAAGCTTCATGCTGTTTTCCATAGGGGCTGCATCAATTTACATTCCCACCACCTGTGTACTAGGATTCCCTTTTCTCCATATCCTTGCCAACGATTGTTATCTATTTTTCTTTGTAATACCCATCCTAACAGTTTTGAGGTGATGTCTCATTGTGGTTTTGATTTGTATTTCTTTAATGATTAGTGGTGAAGAGCAACTTCATATGTACCTATTGTCCATTTGTATGTCTTCTTTGGAGAAATATTTATTCAGTTCCTTTGACTGTTTTTTATTTGGTTATTAATATTTTTGTTACTAAGTTGTAGAAGTTCCTTAAATATTTTGTATATTAATCCATTATCAGATATGAGATTGCAAATATATCATTTCATTCCATAGCTTATCTTTTCATTTTGTTGATTGTCTCCTTTGCTCTGTAGAAGTTTTTAGTTTGATATAATGCCACTTTCTATTTTTGCTTTTGTTGCTTGTACTTTTTATATCATATCCAATAAATTATTGCCAAAACCAATGTGAAGGGTGTTTTCCCTATATTTCTCCTGGGAGTTTTATAGTTTTAAGTCTTAAATTTAGGTCTTTAATCCATTTTAATTTGATTTTTGTGTATGGTGTGAGATAAAAGTCCAATTTCATTATTTTGCATGTGGATATCTACTTTTTCCAATACCATTTATTGAAGAGACTATTCTTTCCTCACTGTATTCTTGGTGCCCTTGTCATAGATTGACCGTATATTGTGTGCATTTATTTCTGGGCTCTCTTTCCTATTCCATTGATTTCTATGACTGTTATTTTTAAGAAGTCACAAAAATAAATGAGCAGAGGTTCTTACCTTGAGGTGCCCTGGTGGGTATGAAACACACACACACACACACACACACACAATTTCATGTGATTTAGTAACACATGATTATATGTTTAACTATCAGACTATGATAAACTAGCACAATTGAATTATTGTGTCTTTTAATCAAGGATTAACAGATATTTATCTTTGCTATTTCCACCAAAACTATACTTCCTTATAAGAAATTGCCTAAATAAACTAAACACTACTAAAATATGTTTAAAGTGATTAAATAACATTTTTATATTGTTTTACAGATCAAAAAAGCCTACCAAAGCTATATCCACAGGCAAAAAGAACCCCAGCATTTTCTTGCTTACTATCACCAGATAAGCCTCATAAAGCATCATTTTATTCATGCTAGCTCCAGTTTCTTTACTACGAATGGGGAAAAGAAAGTATTAGGCCACATACCTGGAAGTCCAAAGGTATTGTGGGCATCATAATTGATTAAAGTGATATAATTATATTTCTCCAATTCCATTTCCTTGCAGTTTTCTTGGTTTGGCATTCTCTGTGTGATGGCTTCATCAGTTCTAGGCTCCATCACTGCACATGAAAAGTCTGGAGGAAGAGAAAGCCTTGAAACCTCCCCTCCATGTCTATGGGTCCTATGTGCATTCTTTATTATCAGGAAAAAGCTATGCAGTGATTGGCTTTGGTCAGCGATCCTGATTCATTCACCGGCAAGGGTGATGAAATTTGTATTTAAAAAGATTTCTGTCTGGAGAAGAGCCATGATCCCAGATGCCTGGTTGTTTCAGCATGTGAGAGAGGTGTAATGTTAATATCCCATCCACCACATTCTCTGTGATCAAACTCATGGCTCCATTTCCAGACATATCAGTTATTACCACATGATAGAATACTCTATTAAGTTGGTTCTTTAATGTTTAGTGTTCTTATCCCTAAAAAGGTTGTGTATCATGCTGTCATTCCATCTGTCTGGAGAACATATTTTTCTATTCTTTAAAAATCTCAATTTAAGTGTCATCTCAAAACAATCTCTCAGATACCACCCACAGACTAATTAGGTTCTTCTCTTAAAACAATTTGCACTTCTTGTTCAAATAAGTTATTAGTAGCAATTAACTAATTAGTTGCTCAGTTTTTTTATTTAATATTTGTGTAACCCGGTTTATTTTAAACCTTATGAGGGCAGAGTTGTGTCTCTGTGTTCACTGCTACGTGCCCATTTCTAGCAGAGAAAGGTGAGCACTTACTTAGATATTTATGTAAGGGGAGGAGGATACATTAAAAAAAAATGATGGAGAAAAAAGGAGAAGAGGAAGAAAGGAATGAATAATAAAAGGAAGCATTTACCATCTTACTGCTTTCAAGAATGGTGGGAGATCATGCTGAAGAATTTAAGTGGGGATGCATTAAAAATAATAAGTTGGATTGTTTTGCCATATGGTGTCATAGCACCTCTTTTTTATTGCTTTCATTAACAATCATTATATTTGAAATTAATTGTTTGTTGTTCATTTTCTTCAGTGGACTTTAGTTCGTGTAGAAGGGGAAAAGCTCAATCTCTTTCCCAAATTTATTCCCAGGGCCTAGCATCATGTCTGCCAAAAAATTGTGACTAGAGTTGAATTATTAATAAAGCTTAATTTAGAATCATTTGTCAACTAGGAGATTAAATTGTCTACTCAGAAATTAAATTCTTAGTTAAATATTATTATTTGGTTTCTTAATCAAAATGGGCTCCTGTGTTTTATGAGTTAATTTAGTAAATGATATTTTATTGTATATTCATACATTATAACTGTCCAGGTCATCAAACATAGCCCTTTACCCCACTATTTATTTGCCTTTTTAACCTTCAGAAAGGAGTATATCTAGGACAGCTTAATCAAATTTTAGCACAAGAAAATGGAGACTAAATTTGGCATCTTTGTGCATATAAACAAGTAGGTTCTTTTAATCTACTATCTCTTCATCTGCCATATAAACTTTGATAAATGGAACAGTAATTTTCAGACATTGTAACATTCATTATACTTTTTGCTTATCTTCAATAGTTTTTTTTTTTTTTTTCCTTTTTCAAGAGCTATTTTCCTTTTGGCAAGACTGTTTATTTCTCACAGAATTCTTTTAAAGTAAATGTCATGTGTGGATATTGCCAGGTAACCTTCAAGCAAGGCTTTTTTTACCACAACTTTATTTTGTGGAGTGCCTTTTGTGGAAAAGACATCACAAAACACTGTCAAAATTGGAAACAAAAGTCACAGTCAGAAAAATCAGTGATCTTTCAAATAATCTAAGATTAAATCAAATCAAACTAGCTTTAAGCTTAAACTTTAAAGCCAATCAAAATTTGGCTCACCTGAGAGGACCAGTAAACATTACATTCTAGACACTTGTGTTGCAGTAGGAGCCATCTTCTGGGTAATAATTGATTTATCCAGCATCTGAATGAAAATTTAGAAGCAGCTCATAAAACATAAATAATGAAAAAAAAGTCATACCAAACTAACAATTCATCTTAGAACTATGCATTTTTACTAATCAATTTAAATAAAAACTTTGCTTTTAAATTTTGCTTCACATCTAACAACAATTGCCTTAATTGTAAAGGGCCAGCCAGAGAGTCTCTGTTTTCTTCACTCAAGAGCAGAATTGTTTTACATGGCATATAAAAGGACAGAAATGAAAAACATTACTGGAGATTGTGGACTTGTTCATATGGTCTAGACAATTCTGGAACTGATAAGCTGGAGTTTCTAAATACCCATTCTCTTTTTCAAACTAAAAGTATTTTAAAAGAATTAAGTGAAATTAAAAAAAAAAATGTGTGTTGGCAATATGCCTAGAATAGTTTTTATTGTTCATATCTGTTCAACTAATTTGATCTGCTTTAAGCAATATAGGGCATTGGTAATTTAATTCCACACAACAATATATTATAAAGAACATATTGTAATTGAGAAGTACTTTGTTTGGTAAAACAATATTTTCTGCAACATGGTATACCACCCTACAACTTGTCAGGTATATATTAACATAATATCAAAAGACACTCATGAATATATGTATGAGAAATATTTTCATAATAGTCAAATGCCAGCATCTATAATTCTATTACTTTTTTCTTCGTAAAACTGACTTTATTCATATTTTTCTTCAGTTATTCTCTTCAATTAGGAAATAAACTTGTAGACCAAAAGCTGATTTAGAACTAAATGACACCTTCATAGAGTAAGTTTTATAGAAAGGGACTTACTGTCAAGAAGGACATTAGCAGACAGAATAATGGCTCCCCAAAGATGTCCTCATCTTAAAACTTGTGAATATGCTGATTTACTCAGTAAAAGTGATTAAGAATCTTAGATGGGGAGAGCATTCTGGGTTATCCAGTTGGGCCTGGTTAAATCACAAGAGTCCTTGTCATGGGATGGCAGGAGTGTCAGAGTCTGAGAAAGAAATGTGAAGGTGTTACACTGCTGGTTTAATGATGGAGGAAGGGGTCGTGAATCAAGGAATACAGGTGGCTGACCTCTAGAAGCTGGAAAATACAAGGAAACAAGATTCTTCCCAATGCCCTCAGAAAGAATGCAGCCCTACTGACAGTTTGATTTGAACTCAGTGAAATCTATTTCAGACTTCTAGCCTCCCGTAAGATAACAAATTTGTGTTGTTTTTAAGCCACTAAGTTTGTGGTAATTTGTTACAGCACCAATAGAAAACTAATAAAATTGTCTAATAGAATAAAAGTAATAACAATACAAGCTGCATGCTTGCCATATGGTAGGTACTATATTAGGAGATTTCCAGGAAATATCTTACTTCATCTACACAACAATGCTATGAGATACTTATTCTTACTAATTATTATTTCTATTTTACAGATGAGGAAATGTGTATCTAAAAGCCTGCAAAACTAATAAGTGGAAGGCGTATCTAAAGCCTGCAAAACTAATAAGTGGAAGAGGTGGGGTTTGAACACATAATCATCTAATTCTTCTCTGTCAAATAGTATAGTTTGAGAATAAAAGAAAATTAATAATGGTCTCCTCTAATCCTAAATAAATTTGGCTCTTATATTATTTCTTTTTTTCTTAAAATATCTCAAGTACTAAAAATGTCCCGCCAGGAGAAATACATGAGTCACTAAAGGAGAACCAAATATGACCTTCTTTTTATACATTCAACATATCCACACTGAGAAATGTAGGTATTTCAGAACAGCCGTCCCTTCCCTGCCCTTTGGGCAGGCACCATGCTGCACCCATATGATGCTGCACCCCTGGCTGCAGTTGGTTGGTTCAGAGCTGGGCAGCTGTATCACATTTATTCATTCCCCTTCCTCGGAATTCAAGTCGGTATTGCAAAAGATGTACTTCATCTCTCCTGGGCTGAATGCTCCTGTTACATGGATAATCAAGACGACTCAGCAGCAGTATGTTTCATCACAAAAACAACAGAGATAAAGAAAGCTGCTCTGCAAAGAGAAAATAATTAGCTATAAATGTAGATAAACAGTGTTGACAGATACACAGAGAACATTGAAATTTTGTCAGGCCCTGGTTCTAGTATATTATTAAATGCAAAGTAATACTAAATATTTTCCTTCCCCTTAGGTTCTTTGAGACGCCCTCATGGCCTTATGACAAATTTTTACTTAAGTTAGCCTCAGTGGACTTATATTTCTTGCAAGATGGTCAGGTTTGTATCAAATATTGTGACAGACCCTAGACATAATGGTTCACCATCCCTTTCTTTAAAGAACATGTTCTGAAGCAGTTGTGGCATGTATCAGTATATGTTAGGCCACCAGTAATAAACCATGAAATTATCAAAAAAAATCAACGTTTAGTTCTTGGTTATTGTCATTTTTCTGTCTTACCTTCTTGAAGGCTGCCATTTAGGATAAGATTCTAATACTAAACATATTAAAACCTCCTATTATGTGCCTTAACTTATTCCCCATGTAATATAGTCAATCATACTCACTCATTAGTTTTCCAATTATGTTTCCCATATTTGATTAATTTCCTCATTAATGTAATAATTGGTGATTATAAAAATTCATTTTCTTCCCTTGTTACTGTGACATGTAATTCCTGCTGCTTCCATACCATTATCATCTTCGTGTTCAACCTCTAATCAATTTACCTTGAAAATAGGTGGCCTAGAAATACTGACTTCATATACTTTTAAAAAGCCAGAGATGTTATCAACTTGTTCCATTTTAGATGATTGTATTATGGTCAACATGACACCTCAGTGTTTCCTCCTCTAGCTTCATGTTTTAGATGTAACCTACCCACCAAGAAGAGGGTTACATTTTGAAACAGATTTCCAAATTTACTCTTAGAAATATTTTTAAAGCTCACAACATTCTTCTTACTCTAAACCCAAGATTTCTTCCCCTGTAGACTATTGATGAAATTCTCTCCCTTAGATTGTCACTTTCCACTGTCCATGACATCGTTTCTATCAGCATTTCACATACTTTCCTGCAAAGTTTCTGTAAACATGTTTAAAAACTGTTGAGTGGTGTCCGCCTACCTCTAGGTGTTACTTGTTACCTCCTATCCTTCTGCACCCGTTGCACCTTATCCTTCTTTTTTAAAGCACATCCCTTGCTGTTTTGTGTCCAAGCCATTTACTGCAATGTCTTTTTCCCCAAATGATTTTGTGATTTTGGCCACCAGATGTTGCTTTAATTTGTTAATAAAATCTACCATTACACAATCTTTAAAGTAGTAGGTGAGTAATAATTCTTCTAACAGTATATTTTTTTTTCCTAAGGCTCTGCCACTTTTCTAGTTTACTCCATCTTTCCACCTTTCATTTTATCTGGTCTTATCCTTCCTCTCCCTCTCATCTGCTTTTACTTCACCTTGCTAGCTACTTACCAACGTAGCTATATAAAACATTATATGCTTATAGAAGTTACTCTATAGTAACTTATATTTCTCTTTTTAAAAAGCAAGCACAAGCTGAATCTCTTCTGGGGCTCAGTTATAGAAATATGTCCTGGGTACAAGTAAATAATCTCATTTTTAAAAGAACATTTCATTATAATTTACAAGAAAGCAATATGGTCTCCATTTTCTCAGTCGTTTTAAGTTCAACAATATTTCATGTTTGTTTCTCTGCACAATTTATTTCCTAATACACATTGGAATATTGTTAAACATCTAGTTTCATATTTATTATATCTGTATAAATAGCATGTTTTTGGTGTAGTTGCAGATTGGGCAGGGAGAGATTTAATTTATCCCATTTGGGGTCCATTTAACATTGTAAACTGCATTTTATAAAATGGACCAGTCAGAAGACTAGTTTTGTGTAAACTAAGTAGTCCCTTGGGAGATAATTCAATATACAGAAATTGTTACTTCATTTAACAAGGAAAAGAGAGGTGGAGAGTTATGTGTCTGCCAGTATTGATCTCCTGGCCATTTTCTGTCCAAACTCTAACTATATCCATTTCCACAAATTAAGCTTAAACCTGAAGCAAAAGGTCAAATTAATGTGACCATATGTATACCTCATGATGTGGCAATTCACACCTAAGTATATTTTCAACAGAAACACATTCATATGGCAACAACAAAAAAAGTAGTAAGTGTTCATAGGAGCACTATTCAGAGTAGCCTCAACCTTAAAACTACATAAATATCAATTGAAAGTAAAAATGATGAATAAATTATAGAGTGAAATACTATACAACAATGAGAATATACCAATCACTTTCTATACTTAATAATATGTATCAATTTCAAATCAAGTTCTGAGTGAAAGAAGCCACACACAAGAATATATATATCTTGTCTGATTTCCTTTATATCAAGTGAAAAAATAAATATGAAACCAATCTATGCTAGAATCCTGTATAACAATACCCTTGGGGAACTGCGTGATGACTTGAAGGTATAATAGGAAGGACTTCTGATGTGTTTCAGAAATGCTGATGATTTTCTGTTTCTTGATCTGTAACAAGCATATTTGCTTGTTACACAGTGTGCTCAGGTAGTGAAAATTTATCAAGTTGTAGAATGATGACATATGCATATTTCTATATGGATATTTTATTTCAATAAAAAGGTTTTTTTAATATTAGCTAATATTGAGTATCTAAAGATTATATCCAAATGAAATCTTCATGTGGGCTTGTTTTGATTACATGTAATTAAACTATACAACATCTTAAGCTTGTTTCTCTATTTTCAACTCATGCCAAACTTTATAACTATTATCTGTGTCATATCACTGATTTCATGTAACTCTTATGGGTTCCAAGAAAGCCATATGTGTATTTTTTTCAAGAAGATTAAGTAAAATGCCACTATATGCCAAGAGGACTACCTTTTTCCTCTGCCTAAAAAGCTCTTACTCATCTTTGAAGACCTAGCTCAGTTGTCACCTCCTCTGTGAAATCTTATCATTTGCACCACAGGAGAGAAGCTGCTCCCTACTTTGTGAGCCACATACAGTGTTATTAACTCTGACAGCTTTTAAGGCATTGTGTTGGGATGACCTCTTCACTGATCCGACTTCTTTACTAGATTGTGAGTTTCTCAAGGGCAAGAACATCCCTTTATGCATTCTAGTTTCACTGGCACTTAAAAAATACACATAAAATATCTAGAAGTAACTTCAACCAAAAAATGTTGGAAACAGCGTGGAAAAGAGGACGAAAGTACTCTGAATTAAGTTATATCAGCCAGGAACTAAGTACTTGAACCACATGTTGTGTGGTTCTTTTAGAATTACTTTTATTGATTTTTCCATTGTCATCCTATCTAGGAAGTAGTTTTAAGAAACCTGTTGCTGTGCTTTAGAAATAAAAAATACTCTGGCCTCAGCCATAGCAATACTTAGGTTTTCTCTGAAACCTAATATATTTCATTCTTCTGAACATTTTAAATCAAGTTCCTTATAGTTTTCTCTATGCATTTTCAAGTAAAAAGTGTAAATTATAATCCCTCTACAGAAAATGTATGAGACTTTACTGTACTTGTTTTATCCAAAGGATAGTCCCCTGACTGAGTCAGGACATAAAAGCCTATTCTAAAGTTAGCTTCACTTCACTCCAGGGGGTAAAGATGTTTATAATTATCAAATGGCAATTAGGATGGAAGAGATAGGGGCTCCTACTCCTGTAGAAAATGCAGAGATCAAGGGAAATAGACAAATAAACCAATAATAATATTAATAGCCAAACTCTATTGATTGTTCCTTCTCTATCATTTTACATTATTGATTTCATTTAGTCTTCATTATAAGACTTAAGATGCCTTAATAACAGGCTAATGACCTTTATTATTCCCATGTAACAAATTAGAAAAAGCCTGATGGAATTTAAATATTTTGCTAAAAATTATGAACAATGAGTAGTAGTGGTGGGTTTAAATTCACCTGAATAACCTAGGGCCTGATTCTTTAATGACCCTACTCTATGGCCTTGTTAAAAAATGTTCATAAAGACATGTGAAGCATTGTACATTTGGTTTCTTAGACTGAAACATAACTTTTATAATTCCTACTTTTAATGTATTTTATTTCATCCTTGTTGAAAGTATTTATGTAAGATATTTCAGATAATTTCAAGAACTGGGATGGGATGTCATGCATGTATAAAATATGCAATATACACACTAGGAGCAAGCAACCACAAATATGTAGACACTTCTTGGCATGCAAATATAATCTTTGATGAATGATAACTTGAATAAGTGAGTATCATAATAAATATATCTATTATTTCTAAACTCATTTTTAAGCTCAATGTAATTGCAATTAACTTTTTAATAAAAGTTTTGTGTGAGAAGATCTGAAAAGAACAGTCTAAAGTCTGTATAGAAAATATGCCAAAAATGTTTATTAGCTTTTATTATTTGTAATTACAGAAAATTAAAATAAAATCATAGTGAAAACATTGTTTCAAATAGCACATTACCAATGATTTTTAAAATGTTAACGTTTGACAAGTACGAATTGCAGAAAATTTTCTAAATACAAATTTAGTAATATATAACACACTTCACACACAGCAGTCTCATAATTCTCTATTTAATATTAAAAAAAGGAAAAGAATAATTGAACAAAGTTTTCTTCACAGAAATGTACTTCATTACCTATGTGTTATAAAATGAAAAATTGGTATTAGGGTTTCAATATATGAATTCTGAATTTTGGTAGGACACAAACATTCAGTCCACAACAGATGGGAAAATGGTCAAAGTTGTTAGAATGAAAAGATCTATTTAGTGGAGCTCTGGACATTGGGAAGAAATGAAAACAGGATACAGTCAGGTCAGGCCAGATTATGGAGGGGCTATGAAACCAAAGAGTGAAAAGTCCCCACGTGGTTCTCAAGGTCTGAGTGGGCTACCTCTTACATGGGAGAGTATCCATAAGCTTTAGATTTTTCTAGTAGGATCAGTGGTGGTCCCTGAGAGGGAAGGGTTAGAGGCAAGTGATTTGACTAGAAAATCTAGAGGCAAAAACTGGGGCAAAAGCCCCAGTCAGGTATATTTGATCAGTTGCCAACATGGGCCACCTTCTTAAACATTATTGAGTTACATAAACCTTTTTCTATTTTAGGTCAAATTATACTTTGGATAGTTAATATGTATCTATTCACCAGGCACTGAACCCAGCCTATGCATTATTATTTTTTTACTTTGTATTTTTTTAAATCTTTATGTTCTTTTATAGGAGCAAGATTCCTGACCAGTATACAGTGGTGTATTTACTACAGAGACCTGTGCAGAAATTACATACTATCCATCTTGACAGGTTTTCATTACACTTTGCCTATTGATGGAATAGTTCCATTTATAAAGTTTTTATACATCAAAAATATTTGAATTTAACCAGGTTGTCCATTAATTAATCTCTGAAAAAGTTAAGTGGCATTTAATTTTAGCTACTATATTTTTACAACATTAAAAATTGTACACATTAGGTAGCTTCTCAAAATGTTACTTATGCACAATGGCATTTAGCAAATAGAACAGAGTCCATCATCTCATCCAGATCCACACAGACAGGTCTCATTTGAGAGCTATATGCTAAAGAGCTGGTATTTTGAGACAAAAGTACACCTAACCTAAGTTTCTTAACCGCCAATATGGACTTCTTACTCTGAAAGCCTGTCTTCTTGGCCACCTCGACCACATCTAACAATTGCCCTGTTGTGTGTTGACTCGACAGTGGAGCACCATGTCTGTCTGATGGTGGTGGCAGGCACTATTATTATATCCAGGTAAATAAAAGCCCATATTTTGAAATGCCAATTTGAGATACAAATCAAAGGTACAACATATTCAGAACGAAGTTTTCAGCAATCTGGAATCCTGAATGATGTGAAAAATTTCAGAAACTGATGGCAAATTGTACCCATGATGGGTTCCCAGCTATGGAAACATTAATACATTAATTCAAATCCCTTTACTCAATCAACATAGCCTAGGGTCATCCTGCCATTGTGTATCAAAAAATACGAAGTTAGGATGACAAAGTTTTACAATAATTTTATACAAGTCAAATTTGGAAAGTCATGTTAAGAATATCCATTCTGAGAGAAAAACATCAAATCCTTTGTGTACACATTTAGTGTGACTGTAACAAAGCAACATGTACAATTTTAACATTTAAAACTGAGCATCGTCTTTCTTTCCAGTGAAATGAAAATAAAAAATTAAAAATAAACAGGAACAAAATTACAATAAAGAATGTCAATTGCAACTGAGATCCTATGGGTTCTACTGATTCTCTCATCGAGTGGCAGGGCTCAAGTCATCATTAGGAGATAATTTGATTTTAAATGTGTCATATTAAACTGCAAGGATGTCTGTTAAATATCACAATTAAGGGCTTCCCTGGTGGCGCAGTGGTTGAGAGTCCGCCTGCCGATGCAGGGGACGCGGATTCGTGCCCCGGTCCGGGAAGATCCCACATGCCGCGAAGCGGCTGGGCCCGTGAGCCATGGCTGCTGAGCCTGCGCGTCTGGAGCCTGTGCTCCGCAACGGGAGAGACCACAACGGTGAGAGGCCCGCGTACAGCAAAAAAAAAAAAAAAAAAATCACAATTAAAACATGCCAAAGGAGAAGCCATATTGTCAAAATGCCCACTTAACCCACCCAAGCATCTCAAACCCACCCTTTGCTGACCATCTATAACCTCATTTTTTAAAGTTTTTTTTTCCTTTTTTTAAACAAGAGAAAGTAAACAGATACATGTTGGTAAATGCTAACTGTCCATATTCACATAGAGACACAGTGTAATCTCTGAGCCCAATATACAGAGAATGGAGGAAAAAGCTAGACTTCTATGCATTACTTCACAGGGGCCTAGCACCCTCCAGGTTCCAGCAGAGCTAAGGGTGTAGGAGTTTTTTTCCCACGGAGCATGGTGGTGTTGATTCCATAAAGTTTTGCTGAGACAGGAAGGGATAAAAATGAATTTGGAACAGAAAAGAGTAGAGATTCTTCTCTACTGAGTTCTGCTCAAGGTATTTCCCCCCAAAATAAGTTGAGAACCATGGTATAAAGGAAAAGAGACCTCAAAACAGGATGACTAAAAACAAGAAGACAAAAGGAAAAAAAAGATTGCAATTTGCTCCCGGAGACTGGAGAAAATTAAAAAAGGAAGGTTGGAATCCATCAGTGTTCCATTAGTCATCTTCTCCTTCATCTTCCTCTCCTTTCTCCTCCTCCTCATAATCTTCATCTTCTTCGCCTTTATCCTCATCCCTTTCTTCATCAATATCTTCCAATCCTTCTTCTTTAACATCATCATCTTCTTCTTCTTCCCCTTCCTCATCATCCACGTCAGGAACCAAGTAGTACTGTAATGGATTTGGACAAATATCATCTTTCATCAGAATGATCAGGAAACCAGGTGAAGAAGCTCTCTGGTTCCTCATGCTGTGTCTTCCTGCTGGCTTTATTCTGCGTTTGGCTTGAACTTTTCATCAGATCCTTTCTGGATTTCCATTTGATTTCAGTTTACTTTGAAGATGAATCACCACTCTCATTCAGATGAAATTCTTTGGAAAGAACTTTATTTTCAAAGTAAGGGTTTTCATTAAAACAAAAATCTATTCTATAACCTGATTTAATATTTTCAAATTCTGTTACTTCAACTCTTATCAAATAATGTAGTGTCTCTTCACCCTCTTGCACAAATAGTACAGACAATTGTGCATGGTTGACAAATGTTACACCAAAATTTCAGATTTTGGCAGTCAATTCTGACCTCTTCTGAAAAAATGGTTGGCGGAGTTCGTTATTTTTCTGTTCTACTTTCAAACTCTTCTCGCTGGCTTGTTCATTACATCTGTTCTGTCTTCATTTTGTACTTCATCAATATGTTCAATTTCTTCTTGCTATTATTTTTCTTCCTTCTGCAAGTTTGGAGAAGCAGATGTTTTCTTTGCCCTGGAGGTGGGAGTCAGTCTCACTTTCTTTGGTTTCTTCGCTTGAGGTGGAAATGAAGACTGGTGTTTGGGAGCCATGAAAACTCACCTTATTTCATTTTAATTCTCATAGTCACACTTTGAAACAGCCACACATTTTTCTCCCCATGTTAATTAACAGACAGGCAGGTAATGTTTAGAGACCCTGAAGAACTCAACCACATCTCACAGAGTCAAAACCAAGCTGTCAATTCAGGTCTGTCTGGCTCCAAAATCCACCACAGGCATGTCTGCTTGATCCACAAAAGAAATTAGGACACAGGTGAAGTTTGAGTGAAGCCAAAACGATGAAACTACTTAAAGGCCTTCATCAGAAAATTATGATAATAAAATTATTATTTTAGGAAAATTAATCTGATAAGAGCCAAACAGATTAAAATGGAGTGACAGATTAGAGGGAAGAAGAGCAACCATAAAATAACTACAAGATTTCAAGTGTGACATGATGAAAATCTGAATTAAGCTGGCAATGGCAAAAAAGGGACAAATTTGTAACAATAATTAACAGAATAGATAACTGATTGGATGTGAGGAACAAAAGATAAGAGAAAGTTAATGATGATTGATATATGAAAAGTACTATTTTGGCATATGTTATATATTTTCAAAGTCAGAAATATTCTTTGACCTGTTTTAATACCAATATTGTCTAAGGTCAACATATTTCATTATTTTTACATGTATAGCCTTATTAGATCTTATTGCAGTCTTGAAAATTTAGTGGAAAAAATATATGCCATGTGTTTTTAAAATTGGACAAGGCTGGGTGAGCTTTTGATATGAGCAAACATACATAAGATAGAGGTCAGCAGTCAATGCATTCCTAATGTAGTCTATACTATAGTTATCCAAATGTATTTTTGAGTTCCCCATACTTGTATGGAGTTAGTGTTGGTATTAGCATATGCTGAAATGTAATTTTAGTTAATTCAGTGTGAATTTTTATTTCTGAATAAAGTAGATATAATTTGATCTTATAAGATTCTAAGAAATAAGTGGATCTTTGAAAATATTTTTCTTAATTATCACTATTCTACGAGGCAAGTAGCTGTACATTGCCAAGAAAGTATCATTTTGTTTATTTTGAGGATTATGTCACATCTTCTGCTCTTTCTCAGAAAAGAAATCATTTGGTCCTTTGAATTTATGCCAGCCAACACAAATGCTTAATTCAAATTGAGATAGAAACCAATTATATTAGGGGAGAATCATTGACAATTGTAACATTCCAGGAATTTTGGCCCTGGCAGGGAGGAGTATGAGGCAAAGAATAGCATTAGGAGACCCATGAGGGGTCTTTATTTCAATAATCCAATTATTAGCTGAATTTGGAGACATTCTTAACTCTCTGAAATAAGTGAATTCAATACAAACACAAGGTATGTTATTTTCTTTCTACATAGCTTAACAACATCATTAAAGCATGTAAATGTTAAATTTCCCGTAAAACACTAGGAAGCATAAACTAAGTCCCTGTAATCCCGCTGCTCCTAGTAAGCTAAAATGTATTACATATTTACAATAAGCATTGTGTAATCTAACTTTTAACTATTTTTTCATTCAATTCTCACAACATCAGGTACTATTTATACCCTTTATGTGTTTACAAACACATAAAGTGAGAGGAAAAGAGTTTTATGTTTGCCTTGGTCACCCATTTATTTTTTTTTTTACCTCCAAAATTGCTTCTTAACAAAGTATGAGGAAAGGTTTTTAGCTGGTAGGTCCTATGATTTATCACAATCAATCATTAGTTGCCCATTCAAACAAGATACTTACATAAGCAAATATCTCATTCCACCTTATCTAAACAGATAAGTTGCTTTGACCCAACCACAAACACTTATATATTTCCAAAAAGTGTTTTGGAAAGCAGAATTTCCAGAGATTTATAAGATATTGTAACTATCAGAATCAGAATGATCTTTTATTTTATTTTATTGCTTTCAACCATCACCTTGCATACATTAAAATTCATTGACTGAGCTGGTAGGGATCTGCATGTGCACTTCACCTTAATCTCAATTGACTTGGTGTTAACTGAAGTGCTCTGGCATCCTTGGCCACAGAATTTTGAATTGGATTTTGGTTGGGGAAATAACAGAAGAAACAAAGACAACAAAAAACTCCATGAACAACAAACCTATAAACTACCTTATGTAGTATGGGAATGAATTGTTTAGTATAGAAACTAAAAGCTAACAGGAAGAGTTGGGATTGCAAAAGTCATAGACAACATTAAGTCATTGCCAAGAGTCAAAATAACTGCCACAGAAGGTCAAGGAAGTGTACACAGCAGAACTCAGCCTGCACAGCATTCAGGTGGATTCTCCTCACAGACATGCAGGAAAGAGGTGAAATCTCAGAATTTCATCTGTTTCATTCTCATCATTTGTTTTATTCCAAAAGTCACGTGGTAGATGGTTCTCAGGTGCTTACTGGGAAACCATAATGAATCTGACATCTCCCCAGGAATCTTTCTGCAAATGACTTTAGAAGAAAATGATTTCTCCCCTTCAACCTTCACTATTTTAAACAAGTACCTCAAAGTCTATTCTGGAACTATACAGAAAAATGCCTTCTGGGAAATGTAGTCTCCAGCTTCTCCTCAGCAATGTGCAAAGTCAGGCTTAGAAGGAGGCAGTGGTGATGGCAAGTTGCCAACAGGTAATCCAAATGAGGAGACACAAAACCACTTAAGCCATTGTGTCTCTCCCCTTTGATTTTTCAAATCTGTTATAGCTCAGTCACAACATCCTTTTGATATCTTCTAATTTAAATACTGAAATATAGAGTTACCCATTATTAGCATACCTTATGCTAGGTTATTGGGGACTGGAAGAAAATAAAAATAATTGTTTAAAACATAATATATATATACATATATCAAAATATATATACAAGTATATACATATCAAAGCAAAGAAGAAAAAGTGCATTATTTCTACAGTCTTCATTTCTTTAATTATTATGTGACCGGAGTTGTTATTTATAACTTCCTTTCTCCCTATCTTTCTATATACTCTTTGTTCTCAGCCAGAACTTCAACTGGCCATGGTTATTTATCTGAAGGGAGAGGGGAGGTGGCCCAAATCATTATTTCTGGAGAGTCTGTGCCATTAACAATCTTGCTTGTATGTGATTGCTGCTGCAGTTTCATATTTACATTTACCAGTGGATTTGGGAGTACTAGGAAACACCACTGGTTCCAGACGTATTCATCTTTGATCTCATTTTATATTGGCAGGCCTATCTCCTGGATCATCAGAACCTATCATATCAACCAGTACATAAACACTTTATGTGTCTATTGTTTATAAAGTAGCCAATGGGCAACCTCCTTTCAATTCAATGGAACTTTTTTTGGGTTCTCTTGTTGGAGCATTCCTCCTCTGGGAATCAGAAAGGCATATATTTGCAGGTATGGGAAGCAAGCATTTTGCACTGAATTATTTTAGTAATAGTGACCAAAGTCACTCTCATTTCCACATCTTGGCTCCTAGACTTATGTATTCTGGCTACAGGAGAAACAATGTCGTATACTGATCGCTAATTCAGAACATATTGCAGCTTGAACACTCAACTTAACAGATGTTGTCACAAAGCCAGCAATATAATTGCATTTCTAATAGCCATTTCATTGTTCTATTAAGTCAGCTGTAAGATAACAGATTTATAACAACAAGAGTGAGTTTGATGGACACAAGCACATTGCCAAAATTCACTCACTTTCAGTGAATTCCCTGATCAGAGAATACGTTGCATGTGTTCTGTGATGTTAAAGATGTCACTCTATAAATCCACTGATGGTCTATTTGAAGAAGCACTGAAGATTGTGAAGAGAAAATAAATGTCTCCCAGGAAAGGGAAATCATTACTCCTGCCATGAAAGATTCAGTCCATTGTAAACATCCTCTCTTGTGGCTGGCATATCCTCCAGGAGAGTGTGTAATTCCTTCACTCAGCAGTTTTGTAGTTCAGCCTTAGTGAGTGAACCCCAAGCTGGGTAACTCATTCCTATGGAGTTTCTGGGCAAACAATCTAGCTGACATCCAAAGAATAGCCATTTTGTCCAACAAATTATTGAGAACTTTCTCTATAGAACTTTCTCTATAGTGGGTGCCATTTGGTAAGCGTTCTTAGTGAAAAATATTTTGACACCCTGTTGCAATTCTGAGAGGTGTATCTACTTAATTTTTCATCAGATTCTCTTATCATTCATTTTAAATCTTGTTTCTTTCAAGTTATTAACCACTATTCTTCAGTACCTGAGAGGTGCTGTGCTATTGTACTGCCATTTTCAGAAAGTGCCAGTGAATTGTGAAGAAATATTTGTTATCCAGTTTTCATTTTTCTTTTGTTTTTTCCTCTCCACTCCCCCATCAACAGGTTACAGGGAGATCTCTTTGAGATTGTAGGTGAGGGTTGAGAGAGTGGGCAATGTAGGGGAACTACAAGTCATGGGAGTCTAAGTCACTTGCTCCTACAATTTACACGTGCTTTCAGCACTGATCTTATATATCATTTCCACTTGATGCTAATTTCTCTGCACCTCCAATGCCATGGCTTGAAGGATGACATAACACTAAGATCATTGTGTGTAACTCAGTTTGCATGGTAATGTAGTATTCCTGATTAAATCTCTACCAGGGCTCAGTAGTACCAGGGACTATTTTACAAAACGATAAAAAATGTCTCTAGAAAATATCATGAATTTGACCCAGATCCTAAGCTTCTGCACTTGACCTTATGTTCTACAATCTTATTAAACTCAGTCATTAATTTTAGTAGATTGTTGGTAGACTTTTTAAGATTTTCTATGTAGATAATACTTTTCCTCTTAAATAGCTTACTTATTTTATAGAACATAAAAGGAAAATTACTCTTTTATATAAACTTACCTATTTACCATTTTGTTGCTCCTCTTTTGTTCCTGAAGAACCTTGCTTCCCTCTGCTGTCATTTCCCTCCAACTTGAAGAACTTCCTTCCTGTGACATCTTTAACATCAAAGAACACATGCAACATATTCTCTGATCAGGGAATTCACTGAAAGAGTGAATTTTGGCAATGTTCTTGTGTCCATCAAACTCACTCTTGTTGTTATAAATCTGTTATTCTACAGCTGACCTAATAGAACAATGAAATGGCTATTAGAATTCTTTTGGAGCAGGTCTTCTAACAACAAATTATTTAATTTAATTTTATTAATAATGAATTTATTTCCCTTAATTCTTAAAGGAGTGATACAGATATAGATGATACAGATATATGTATATAGAGATATAGATAAAAATTGATATAGATAAAGATGATATAGATATACTTATATAGATAAAAATAGATATGAATATAGATACAGATGATAGAGATAGATACGGGTACAGAACTCTAGCTTGGCACATATTTTCTTTCAGCAGTTTAAGTATTTCATGCAATCGTTTCCTAGTCGCTGATATGTAGTCTATTTCTCTCTAGCTGCTTTCAAATATTTTTCTTTATTTTTGTTTTTCAGAAATTTTATTATGATGTGTCCAGACATGATTTTCTTTGACTTTATCTTGTTTGAGTTTCCTTCTTGTATTGAAATCCTTAAATCTTTAAATTGATGTCTTTTACCACATTTGGGAAGTTTTTCATCATTATTTCTACAAATATATCTTTTTGTTCCAGTCTCTTTCTCCTCTCTTTCTAGAACTCCAATGACACAAACTTTAAACATTGTAAAATTTTCTTATATGTACCCAAGACTCTATTCAGTTTTTTAATCCTTTTTGTTCTCTTTATTCAGTTGGATATTTTTTTTTGATCTATCTGAAATTTCACTGTTTCTTTCTTTGTGGTCTCCATTCATAATCTAGTGAAATTTGTATTTGAGTTATTTTATTTTAATAATTCTTCCAATAAGTTATATTTTTTAAATTATGGTAAGAGCACTTAACATGAGACCTAACTCTTAATAAATATATGCACAACACAGTATTATTAAATATTAAAAGCACTATGCTGTATAGCAGATCTCTAGAACTTATTAGGTAAGTGAGAATATTTTTGGTGTTTGCATTTTCTACCTCAAAGAAAATCAGCAACTCCTGATTTTCTCTTCCCCCAGAACCTGGCAACTATCATTTTACTGTCTGTGTCTATGAGTTTGATTATTTTAGAGACCTCATATAAGCGAAATCATGTCATATTTGTCCTTCTCTACTGGCTTATTTCATTTAGTATAATGTCCTCCAGGTTCATCCATGTTGTTGCATATGGCAGAATTTCCTTTTTTAAAGCTGAATAATATTCAATTATGTGTATATAACGTATTTTCTTTATCCATTTGTCTGTTCATGGACTTTTGAGTTGTTTTTGTATCTTAGCTATTGTGAATAATGCTGCAGTAAACATGGAATGCAGATATCTTCAGATTCTGACTTTAATTCTTTTGGATATATACCCAGAAGTGGGACTGCTGGATCATATGATAGTTCTGTTTTTAGCTTCTTGAGGAAATTTCATACAGTTTTTCTTATACTTCCTATATCTCTAGTGAGAATATATTTTTTTATAAACTTAATTTGTATCTGTCTTTAATTCATGTGACACAGGTATAATATCTGCTTTAAACCTTTTTGTGACAATTCTAACTTTGGGATCACCTGAGGATTCACATTTGTTGATTGTATTTTCCTTTCAGAACTGGTCACATTTTCCTGTTTTTATATGTATCAAGAAATTTTAAATTATACCCTTAAATTTCAAATATTAGGTTGTGAAGGATCTGCCATAATTTTATTAAAAATGCTGATTTCTCTTTATTTTTGATTCTTCACCTGTTTTAATAATCAATCAATTTATTTACCTTCAGATCACAAAGACTTTCTTATGCTGCTTTGGTTCTGTCTAATGCATGCTCCACTCAGAAATATAAAGAAGTTTTTGTACAGCAAAAGAAACCATAAACAAGTGAAAAGACAACCCTCAGAATGGGAGAAAATATTTGCAGATGAAACAACTGACAAGGGATTAATCTCTAAAATATACAAACAGCTCATACAGCTCAGTATCAAAAACCTACAAAAACCAATCAAAATATGAGCAGAAGACCTAAATAGACATTTCTCCAAAGAAGACATACAGATGGCAAGAGGCACATGATAAGATGCTCAACATCGCTAATTATTAGAGAAATGCAAATAAAAACTGCAATGAGATATTACCTCACACCAGTCAGAATGGCCATCATCAAAAAATCTAGAAACAATAAATACTGGAGAGGGTGTGGAGAAAACGGAACCCTTCTCACTGTTGGTGGGAATGTAAATTGGTGCAGCCACTATTGAGGACAGTACAAAGGTTTCTTAAGAAACTAAAAATAGAGCTAACATATGATCCAGCAATCCCACTCCTGGGCATATCTTCGGAGAAAAATGGTTTGAAAGGATGCATACACCCAGATGTTCATTGCAACACTGTTTACAATAGCCAAGATGAGGAAGCAACCTAAATGTCCATCGACATATGAATGGATAAAGAAGATGTGGTACATATATACAATGGAATATTACTCAGCCATTAAAAAGAATGAAATAATGCCATTTGCAGCAACAAGGATAGACTTGGAGATTATCATACTAAGTGAAGTAAGTCAGACCGAGAAAAACAAATATATGCTATTGCTTACATGTGGAATCTAAAAAATAATGATACAAATGAACTTATTTACAAAACAGAAACAGACTCACAGACTTAGAGAACCAACTTATGGTTACCAGGGGAGAAGGGTGGGAGGGAGGGATAGACTGGGAGTTTGGGATTGACATGTACACACTGCTGTATTTAAAATAGATAACTAACAAGGACCTACTGTATAGCATAGGGAGCACTGCTCAATATTCTGTAATAACTTAAATGGGAAAAGAATTTGAAAAAGAATATGTACATGTATATGTATAACTGAATCACTTTGCTGTACAATTGAAAATAACACAATATTTTTAATCAACTATGCTCCAATGCAAAATACAAATTAAAAAAAAAAAAAGAAATGTATAGAAGACATGGATAGTGGTTAAATCTTAGTTCAGTTCTAAAGGCTTTTTCTCTATGTCTCTGGGTCTGTCCCTCACATACACAGCTCAGAGGCCAGTCTGAGACTTGTTTGAGAACATACATGAAACCGGGAAATCTCCTTCTTCCTCCTGTCTTTTCTCGGAGATTTTCCCCATGTTCTCTCTTCCACCAGGCCTACATTTACTTGTACTCTGGCCAGAAAGACCAGATTCTTTTAAAATTTTAGCTGTCCATACCATTGTTCTGCCATGTAGCCCCATGACTGCGTGCTCAGGCCAAATCCGTGAAAGAAATGAGAAAAAAAAAAAAAAGATATTTGTCCCCTTGTATCATATCATTTCTCCAAATTTTGACATTCTCTCCATCTGCACATACTTCCTGATTTTGTTAACCTTTCAGAAAGGAGAAATGAATTCTGTCAATTACTTTGGGTAAGAAGTTAATAAAAAGACAGAGAATAGACTAGTGGAATTGTAAAGCTGAAGGTTTGGTGATCCCAACAAGAATGATCTTACTGGAATGGTGGAGATGAAAAATTGTCAGTTCAGTTCAATTTTTTATATAAAATATAATATTTTAAAGTAGGACAATTTGATTTTTCTCATATCATTTCAATATATAGTGCATTGTTAAATTTTCATTTTCTTTAAAAATTCAAATTCTTCACAATGCTTATTCACAAATTCCTTACTTTTATTGCTGGGTGACCTTTTGAGATTCTGAGCCTGCGACCTAAGACACTGCCTTTGGAAAGCCTTAACTGTGACAAAAGCTTTTAGTATATATATATATTTTTTCATGTACCTCTACCATTTTAAAATGTTCCACAGAATAAGGACATTTTATATATTTTTTAAAAAGTATGCTTTTCCTAAAGCTGTTTACAGTGTATAATAAAAATAGTGTAAAGAACAGTTTCAATTAAAAATTGATCAAAGGAAAACAATGATAAATACCTTCATACTAATATGTTCAAACTCTGCACCATAATTAGAAAATTAAAAGTGACTAAAAGGTTATTTTTTAAAAAATCATCTGTACCGTCACACTGATTCCAATGAAGATAACTGAGGGTTTCTAGTGCAAAACTAAGAGGTGAGAAACTTCTTAAACAAATGTGTCCATTGAGAAATCTATATCAATCCTTTGGAAATCTATTGATAAAGCTCACCTCTGTAATAAGTATGTGTCTCCATTGTAGAGTCATCAACCAGCATATTGAAATTGCTCCTTCCATGCCGAATAACAGTTTTTGCCAAGAAAGGAAGCCCCATGAAGTCATTGTTCTCTCCCCTGAAGTCCTCACCTGGTGTGAGTATGGCTCAGAACAGCTGCCTGTTCTTCCTGAACTCCTGTCTATCAAACGATTCCTGGCATCGAATCCACCTGCCCACTTGCTGCACTGACAGCCACAAAAGTTATAGGATAATGTTGACTATCTGCCAAAAACAAGTAAAGACATAATTTTTCTCTAGGAAAAGTGTGATTGGGACACAAGTGATTTTTTTTCTCTGGAAGCTCTCTACCTTTCCTCTCCACAGTAGTCCTTCCAGCCTGCCTTTTAATAAACCAGCATTTTGTTGTTAAGAGTAGGAGAAAGAGCATAAAGTCCTTCACTGAAGAAGCACTATGTTCATTTTTGATTTGCCACAATCCGATAGGAAATCTAAGGAATGTTCTGGGACAGAGTGTGACTAGAACAAGAGAGTTCAATTTGATTCACTTGATATCCACTTCCTGAAATTACTTGATAGATCAGAGTGATGTAGTAAAATGATATTTTATTTCTTTGTTCCTCTTTTGCAGTGTTTAAGTAATTTATTTTATTCTATCTTACAATTCCTTCTGGAAACATCTATCAACAATGAAAAATCCGATTTAGACATCTGGGGAAGTGAAATAGGTATGGATTTCCTGCAAGTGAAAGATATAATGCTGAAATTGAGAATTTGATTGAAAAATGTCTCTCTATTCTCCTATAAGATTGAAGTTATATAAAATATGCTAATGTCAACAATCTGAGATATATGAAACAAATACTTCTTTAATTTTAAATTATTTAAAAGCCTTTTTTAATTAAAATGTACCAAAATAATGAAAACTTACTATGTAAACTTTAAGTAATACCCAAGTGTAAAGAATAGTAATTGAAATCTCACTTCAGCTTGTATATATATCTATATATATATGGATTTCTAGCACAATCTTAATCCAATATATAATATAATCATATGTATACACCCACATATATATGTGGATATATATATAAGATTACTTTATATAGAAAGGATATATATTATATACAAATGATATATATGTATATCATAAAACAGTACAGCAGTGAAAGTATCTTCTCATACTTTTTATCTGCATCATTAAGAACCTATGTATAAACAAGGGCTAATACTGTAAATTTGTTTTGTGACTTGTTTTTATATGTAACAGAACATTGTGTGGTGGTTTTCAATAGATAAATATACATATCTAATTCTACTTACCACTACTGTGTTTCATTATGTATTTATGTATTTAACTACTTCCATAGTAGTTACTATGTTACTAAGTTACTTCCATAGTAATGCAAAATATTCAATAACATAAATAATATTTACAACTATGTATACAATCATAATATACATGTGTGCATAACTTTGATCATATGTTGATTATTTTGTATAATAGGATATTAAAAGTGAAAGTGGAAATCAATTGGTGTGTCAATTTAAATATTAAAATATATTAGTAAATTGCTCTTTGGATATCTGTTATAATTTATACAACTACTTGCACTCTTTGAGAGTATATTTTGCCAAACATTTTCATGTATTTAAAATGTTTTAATACTTCTTTGTTGTAATTACATCTTCTCATAGATTGTTTTAAGGTATCATAATTCTCTGGACTATTTTTATTTCTCTGTGAATTTCCTGCTCAGACTTTTGCTTATTATTATTATTATGGTCATCATTATTATTAGAACTATTATCATTATACTGGTTTGTAGAAGTATTTTATTATATATTCATATTTCTATGCATGTCATAAAATATATATTTATTGCAAAACTGATGTCTATTATTTTTTAACATTGTTCATGTTAAAAGTTTCAAATCATAGATATATAACATACAAAAGAATCAAATAATATTGGTATATTTCTTTCTAGATATAATTTGGTAAAGAAAGTCTTCTTCACCCCAAGAGTATACAGATATTCTTTGATATTTTGTTTGGTAATTTAATAGTTCCAGGTTTAACATTTAGAATTTTAAATTATCTGGAATTTGTTTATTCACAAAGTATGAGAATTATTGATATTTTTTAGTATAAAGTTTAAATAGCTAAATAATTATAACAGTATAATAGTTAATAGTCAATTATTTTCCCTCTGACTTGAAATGACACAATTTTAATATATAAAGATTTCCATTAATGCATAGAGGAATATTTGAACTCTGTTTCCTCCATTAATTCATTTCCTACTTCCACTTTCGATAGTACTGTATTTGTATGTGTATGTGTATAATGAGACATGGAGGTGAACTCTCCCTTCATTGTTCTTCTGATAGATCCCTATTATAAATAGGTTATTAATTATTTTCTAATTTTTACTAGTTTATTGCAGAAGTACAGGAAGCCACATGATATTTCAAATTCAATGTTTAAATACTCTAAAAATTTTTATTTACACTGTCTTTAGAATTCAATTATAAGCCACCAAGTGTTTAAACATAATAGTATATTTCTAGTTAGGTAAGTGAGAATATTTTTGGTGCTTGCATTTTCTACTTCAAAGAAGGATTGTTTCTTTTTCCCAGTTTCTATATTAGTATAGGACTCTTTAATCTCTTTTTGAATGGTATTTCTGTATTTACTTAATTTCAAAGTAGTAAACAAGATTCTTTCATAGTAAATAGCAGGCTTTCCATTCAAACAAGCAATTCCTAAACTAGTTCCCTACAGTTTTTTAAAAGGACACAAGATATGGGAAGTTTTGTCAAAATGACTTCCATGGTCATGGATTTGGGAAATCCTACAAAATACATTCCTTCTAAGACTGGCGACATAAATTAACATATTAAAACTTTGCTTTTACCTGCAAGAAAACAAATATCTCTTCTTCACTTACCAAACTTATGTAAGCACTGATATTTCTTCTTTTCTTTTCTTTCTTTTTCTTATCTCTTTTCTCTCTCTTTCTTCCTCCCTTCCTCCCTCCCTCCCTCCCTCCTTCCTTCCTTTCTTTCTTTCTTTCATCTTTCTTTCTCTTTCTTATTAGGATATTTTTGAACTAGAATAACAATAAATGTTCTTTAGGAAATAGTTTCTGAAGCTCAAGCAAAAGTTAATGTTCTCTAACTCTTTGATTACCTACATGAAAAAAGTATTAGATTACCATCTCTTCAGAACAGCTACATTGTATTAATTATCATTGCATTACCATTATTTATAAAATCACTGCACAAAAATCAACTTCTCTTCACTTAATCCCAAACACAATATAAGCCTTAACATTTAAGAAATGGTGAGGAGAAGACCTTCAAGATGGCAGACGAGTAAGACCTGGAGATCACCTTCCTCACCACAAATACATCAGAAATACATCTACATATGGAACAACTACTATAGAACACCTACTGAATGCTGGCAGAAGACCTCAGACTTCCCAAAAGGAAAGAAACTCCCCACGTACTGGGGTAGGGCAAAAAAAAAAGAAAAAGAAAAAACAGAGGCAAAAGAATAGGGACTGGACTGGCATCTCTAGAAGGGAGCTGTGAAGGAGGAAAAGTATCCACACACTAGGAAGCCCCTTCACTGGCAGAGACAGGGTGGTGGGGGGAAGCTTCAGAGCCACCGAGGAGAGCACAGCAATAGGGGTGCAGAGGCCAAATTGGAGAGTTTCCCACACAAAGGATTGGTGCCAACCAGCACTTACCAGCCTGAGAGACTTGTGTGCTCACCCGCCAGTGTAGGTGGGGGCTGAGAACTGAGGCTCAAGCTTTGAAGGTCAGATCCCAGGGAGAGGACTGGGATTGGCTGTGTAAACACAGACTGAAAGGGGCTAGTGTGCCACAGCTAGTGGGAGGGAGTCCAGGAAAAAGTCTGGGACTGCCTAAGAGGCAAGACAACATTGTTTTTGGGTGCACGAGGAGGGGAGATCCAGAGCACTGCCTAAACGAGCTTCAGAGAAGGGTGCGAGCCATGGCTCTCAGCGTGGACACCAGAGACGGACTGCTGCTACAGCTACCAAGAAGTCTGTGTGCAAGCACATGTCACTGTCCATGCCTCCTCTCCTGGGATCCTGTACAGCCCAAAAGCCAGAGTCCTGTGATCCAGGGACAACTTCCCGGGGAGAACACACAGAGCACCTCAGGTTGTTGCAATGTCACACCAGCCTCTGCCACTGCAGACTAGCCCTGCAATCCATATCCCTCCCGCCTCCCAGCCTGTGTGAGACAGAACACCCTAATCAGCTGTTCCTTTAACCTTGTCCTGTCTGAGCAAAGAAGAGATTCCCTCAGGCAACCTACATGCAGAGGCAGGGCCAAATCCAAAGCTGAACCCCAGGGCCTGAGCAAAAAAGAAAAGAAAGGGAAATTTCTCCCAGCAGCCTCAGGAACTGCAGATTAAATCTCCATAATCAAATTGATGTACCCTGAATCTCTGGTATACCTGAGTACACAACGAATCATCCCAAAATTGAAGCAGTGAACTTTGGGAGCAACAGTAGATTTGGAGTTTGCTCTCTGCATCTAATTTGTTTCTGGTTTTATGTTTATCTTAGTTTAGTATTTAGAACTTATTATCATTGGTAGATTTGTTCATTGATTTGGTTGCTCTCTTCCTTTTTTGAAAAAATTATATATATATATATATTTTTTTTTTTTCCTTTTTCTCTTTTTGTGACTGTGCATGTTTATTCTTCTTTGTGTGATTTTGTCTGTATACCATTGCTTTTACCATTTGTCCTAGGGCTCTACCTGTCAGGTTTTTTGTTTTTTGGGGTTTTTTTAGTATAGTTTTTACCATTTGTTATCATTGGTGGATTTATGTTTTGGTTTGGTTGCTCTCTTCTTACTTTCTTTCTTACTCCCTTTTTTTATTACTTATTTTTTTAAGAATTTTTAATTTTAGTAATGCTCTTTTCTTTTCTTTTCCTTGTTTCTTTCTTTCTTTCTCTCTTTCTCTCTTTCTTTCTTTCTTTCTTTCTTTCTTTCTTTCTTCCTTTCTTTCCTTTTATCTGCTTTTTCTTCTGAGAAGTGTGGCTGACACAGTCTTGGTGCACCTGCTGGGTGTCAGGCCTGTGTCTCTGAGGTGGGAGAGCTGAGTTCAGGACATTGGCCCACCAGGACCTCCTGGCTCAATGTAATATCAAACGGTGAAAGCTCTTCCAGAGAACTCCAACTCAACACAAAGACCTAGCTCCACACAAGGACCAGCAAGCTACACTGCTGAACACCCTATTTCAAAAAAACTAGCAAGACAGGAACACAACACCACCCATTAGCAGAAAGGCTGCCTAAAATCATAATAAGGTCACAGCCTCCAAAAAACACAGCAGCAGACGTGGTACTGCCCACCAGAAGGACAAGATCCAGCCTCATCCACAAGAACACAGGCACCAGTTTCCTCCACTAGCAAGCCTACACAACCCACTGAGCCAACCTTAGCCACCGGAGACAGACAACAAAAACAATGGGAAGTACAAACCTGCCGCCTGAGAAAAAGGCACCCCAAATACTGTAAGTTAAGCAAAATGAGAAGACAAAGAAACACACAGCAGTTGAAAGAGCAAGGTAAAAACCCTCCAGACCAAACAAATGAAGAGGAAATAGGCAGTCTACCTGAAAAATAGTTCACAGTAATCATAGTAAAGATGATCCAAAATCTTGGAAATAGAGTGGACAAAATACAAGAAAGTTTAACAAGGACCTACAAGAACTAAAGAGCAAACAATGATGAACAACAAAATAAATGAAATTAAAAATTCTCTAGAAAGAATCAACACCACAGTAACTGAGATGGAAGAACAGATAAGTGACCTAGAAGATAAAATAGTGGAAATAACTATTGCAGAGCACTATAAAGAAAAAAGAATGAAAAGAATTTAGGACAGTCTCAGAGACCACTGGGACAAAATTAAACGCACCAACATTCGAATTATGGGGGTCCCAGAAGACTATAAAGAAAAAAGAATGAAAAGAATTTAGGACAGTCTCAGAGACCACTGGGACAAAATTAAACGCACCAACATTCGAATTATGGGGGTCCCAGAAGAAGAAGAGAAAAAACAAGGGATTGAGAAAATATTTGAAGAAGTTAGTGTTGAAAATTTCCCTAATATGGGAAAGTAGATAGTCAGTCAAGTCCAGGAAGGGCAGAGAGTGCCATATGGGAAAAAATACAAGGAGAAACATGCCAAGGCATATATTAATCAAACTATCAAAAATTGAACAAAGAAAAAATATTAAAAGCAGCAAGGGGAAAAACAGCAAATAACACACCAGGGAATCCCCATAAGGTTAACAGCTGATCTTTCAGAAGAAACTCTACAAGCCAGAAGGGAGGGACAGGATATACTTAAAGTGAGGAAAGGGAAATACCTACAACCAAGATTACTCTGCCCAGCAAGGATCTCATTCAGATTTGACAGAGAAATTAAAACATTTACAGACAAACAAAAGCTAAGAGAATTCAGCACCACCAAACCAGCATTACAACAAATGCTAAAGGAACTTCTCTAGGCAGGAAACACAAGAGAAGGAAAAGACCTACAATAACAACCCAAAACAATTAACAAAATGGTAATGGGAACGTACATATTGATAACTACCTTAAATGTAAATGGATTAAATGCTCCCACCAAAAGACATAGACTGTCTGAATGGATACAAGAACAAGACCTGTATATCTGCTATCAACAAGAGACCCACTTCAGATCTAGGGACACATACGGATTGAAAGTGAGGGGATGGAAAAAGATATTCCATGCAAATGGCAATCAAAAGAAAGTTGGGGTAGCAATTCTCATACCAAACAAAATAGACTTTAAAATAAAGACTATTGTAAGAGACAAAGAAGGACACTACATAGTGATCAAGGGATCAATCCAAGAAGAAGATATAACAATTGTAAATATTTATGTACCTAACGTAGCAGCACCTCAATACATAAGGAAAATGCTAACAGCCATTAAATGGGAAATAGACTGTAACACGATCAGAGTAGGGGACTTTAACACCCCACCTTCACTAATGGATGGATCATCCAAAATGAAAATAAATAAGGAAACACAAGCTTTAACTGATACATTAAACAAGACAGACTTAATTGAAAATTATAGGACATTCCATCCAAACAGAGCAGAATACACTTTCTTCTCAAAGTGCTCATGGAACATTCTCCAGGATAGAACATATGTTGGGTCACAAATCAAGCCTTGGTAAGTTTAAGAAAACTGAAATCATATCAAGTGTCTTTTCCAACTACAGCGCTAAGAGACCTGATATCAATTAAAGGAAAAAAACCTGTAAAAAAACCAAACATATACAGGCTAAACAATACACTACTAAATAACCAAGAGATCACTGAAGAAATCAAAGAGGAAAACTAGAAACACCTAGAAACAAAGGACAATGAAAACACGATGATACAAAATCTATAGGATGCAGCAAAAGCAGTTCTAAAGAAGGAAGTTAATAGCAAAATAATCCTACCTAAAGAAACAAGAAAAATCTCAAATAAACAATCTAACCTTACACCTATGGGAATTAGAGAAAGAAGAAGCAAAAAAAAAAAAAAAAAAACAAAATAAGCAGGAAGG
>NW_020171990.1:3092557-3121565 GCF_003031525.2 Neophocaena asiaeorientalis asiaeorientalis
CCAAAGTTAGCAGAAGGAAAGAAATGATAAAGATCAGATGAGAAATAAATGAAAAATAAATGAAGGAAACAATAGCAAAGATCAATAAAACTAAAATCTGATTCTTTGAGAAGATAAACAAAATTGATAAATCATAGCCAGATTCATCAACTAAAAAAAGGAGAAGGCTCAAATCAATAGAATTAGAAATGAAAAACGAGAAGTAACAACTGACACTGCAGAAATAGAAAGGCTCATAAGCGATTACTACAAGCAACTATAGGTCAGTAAAATGGACAACTGGAAGAAATGGACAAATTCTTAGGAAAGCATAACTATCTGAGACTGAACCTGTAAGAAATACAAAATATAAACAGACAAATCACAAGCACTGAAATTGAAACTGTGATTTAAAATCTTCCAACAAACAAAAGCCCAGGATCAGATGGCTTCACAGGTGACTTCAATCAAACATTTAGAGAAGAGCTAACACCTATCCTTCTCAAACTCTTCCAAAATATAGCAGAAGGAGGAACACTCCCAAACTCATTCTACAAGGCCACCATCACCCTAATACCAGAAACAGGCAAAGATCTCACAAAGAAAGAAAACTACAGGCCAATATCACTGATGAGCATAGATGTAGATATCCTCAACAAAATACTAGCAAACAGAATCCAGTAGCATATTCAAAGGATCATACACCATGATCAAATGGGGTTTACCCCAGGAATGCATGGATTCTTCAATATATGCAAATAAATCAATGTGATAAACCATATTAACAAATTGAAGGACAAAGTCATAGGATTATCTCAATATATGCAGAAAAAGTTTTTGACAAAATTCAACACCTATTTATGATAAAAAACTCTGCAGAATGTAGGCATAGAGGGAACTTACTTCAACATAATGAAGGCCATATATGACAAACCCACAGCTAAAATCATTCTCAATGGTGAAGAACTGAAAACATTTCCTCTAAGATCAGGAGCAAGACAAGGTTGTCCCCTCTCATCATCATTATTCAACATAATTTTGGAAATTGTAGCCACAGCAATCAGACAAGAAACAGAAATAAAAGAATCTAAATTGGAAAAGAAGAAGTAAAGCTGTCACTGTTTGCAGGTGACATGATACTATACATAGAGAATCCTAGAGATGTTACCAGAAAACTAGAGCTAATTAATGAATTTGGTGAAGCAGCAGGATACAAAGTTAAGGCACAGAAATCTCTTGCATTCCTATATGCTAAAGATGAAAAAACTGAAAGAGAAATTAAGAAAACACTCCCATTTACCATTACAACAAAAAGAATAAAATACCTAGGAATAAACCTACCTTCAGAGACAAAAGACCTGTATGCAGAAAACTATAAGACACTGATGGAAGAAATTAAAGATGATACCAACAGACGGAGAGATATACCATGTTCTTGGACTGGAAGAATAAACATTGTCAAAATGACTATACTACCAAAAGCAATCTACAGATTCAATACAATCCTTGACAAAATATCACAGGCATTTTTCACAGATCTAGAACAAAATATTTCACAGTTTGTATGGAAGCACAAAAGACCCCAAATAGCCAAAGCAATCTTGAGAAAGAAAAATGGAGCTGGAGGAATCAGACTCCCTGACTTCAGACTATACTACAAAGCTACAGTAATCAAGACAGTATGGTAGTGGCCCAAATACAGAAATATAGACCAATACAACTGGATAGAAAGCCAAGAGATAATCCCACACACATATGGTCACCTTATTTTTGATAAAGGAGACTGGAATATATGATGTAGAGAAGACAGCCTCTTACATAAGTGGTACTGGGAAAACTGGGCAGCTACATGTAAAAGAATGAAATTAGAACACTCCCTAACACCATACAGAAAATAAACTCAAAATACATTAAAGAATGTAAGGCCAGACATTATAAAAATCTTAGAGGAAAACATAGGCAGAACACTCTATGACATAAATCACAGCAAGATCCTTTTTGACCCACCTCCTAGAGAAATGGAAATAAAAACAAAAGTAAACAAATGGTACCTAATAAAACTTAAAAGCTTTTGCACAACAAAGAAAACCATAAACAAGACAAAAAGACAACCTTAGAGTGGGAGAAAATGTTTGCAAATGAAGCAACTGACAAAGCATTAATCTCATTTACAAGTAGCTCATGCAGCTCAATATCAAACAAACAAACAACCCAATCCAAAAATGGGCAGAAGGCTTAAATAGACATTTCTCCAAAGAATATATACAGATTGCCAACAAACACATGAAAGGATGCTCAACATCACTTATCATTAGAGAAATGCAAATAAAACCTACAATGACGTATTACCTCACACCCGTCAGAATGGCCAACATCAAAACATCTACAAACAATAAATGCTGGAGAGGGTGTGGAGAAAAGGGAACCCTCTTGCCCTGTTGGTGGGAATGTAACCTGATACAGTCACTATGGAAAACAGTCGGTAGGTTCCTTAAAAAACTAAAAACAGATATACCATATGACCCAGCTATCCCATTACTGGACATATACCCTGAGAAAACCATAATTCAAAAAGAGTCATGTACCACAATGTTCATTGCAGCACTATTTACAATAGCCAGGACATGGAACCAACCTAAATGTCCATTGACCGATGAATGGGTAAAGAAGATGTGACACATATACACAATGGAATATTATTCAGCCATAAAAAGAAACGAAATTGAGTTATTTGTAGTGAGGTGGATGGGCGTAGAATCCATCAAACAGAGTAAAGTAAGTTAGAAAGAGAAAAACAAATACTGTATGTTATCACATATATATGGAATTTTAAAAATGGTTCTGATAAACCTAGGGGAAGACAGGAATAAAGATGCAGTCATAGAGAATATACTTGAGGACACATAGAGTGTGAAGGGTAAGCTGGGCCGAAGTGAGAGAGGGACATGGACATATATATGCTACCAAATGTAAAATAGATAGCTGGTGGGATGCAGCCACATAGCACAGGTAGATCAGCTCGGTGCTTTGTGACCACCTAGCGGTGTTGGATAGGGAGTGTGGGAGGGAAACGCAAGAGGGAAGAGATATGGGGATATATGTATATGTATAGCTGATTCACTTAGTTATAAAGCAAAAACTAACACACCATTGTAAAGCAATTATACTCCATTAAAGATGTTTAAAAAAAAGAAATGGTCAGTAAAATATGGCAAATTGAGTAAAAGAATAACTAAATTAATTAGAGTGAATAATTCTTAGAAAGATAGAATTGTAATTTTTGAAAGAGTATATAGGAAAATTATATTTAGCAGTATTTGGTGAAAAATTGAACCAAAATTTTAAAAACATGTTGATCAATAGCTCCTTGTCTTAAGTAGGTCGTCACTTGGAGTATTCTGTTCATTTTTCAATAATAACTGTTAACATTTTAGGATATCTCTTCTACTCTTTTTTCTTAAAACATAAATTTTGATATCCTAATATGCATTATATGTGGTTAAACTGTTTTTAACTTAACAATGTCGCTATATGGTCTGAATATTTGTGTGCCCCAAAAATTAATATATTCAAATCTTAATGAGGATTGAGATGTATTAGGAGATGAGGCCCTCATGAATAGAATTAGTGGTACTATAAAAAAGATCTCAGAGAGTTTATTAGCTCCTTTCACCATGTGAGGCTAAAACCTAGAGTCTGTCATGCAGAGTGAGTAAGTCAGAAAGAGAAAAAAAAAAAATGCTGTATGCTAACGCACATATATGAAATCTAAAAAAAAAAAACAAAACCGGTACTGATGAAGCTAGTGACAGGGCAGGAATAAAGATGTCGATGTAGATAACAGACTCTAGGACACAGAGGGGGAAGGAGAAACTGGGATGAAGTGAGACAGTAGCACTGACATATATATACTGCCAAATGTAAAATGGATGGCTAGTAGGAAACTGCTGCATAGCGCAGGGAAATCAGCTTGATGCTTTATTACCACCTACAGGCATGGGTTAGGGAAGGTGGGAGGGAGGCTCAAGAGGGAGGGGATATGGGGATATATGTATACATATAGATGATTCACTTTATTGTACAACAGAAACTAACACAACATTATAAAACAATTATACTCCAAAAAAGATATTAAAAAATAAAAGAGTCTGTGACTGGGAGTAGGACATTACCAGACCATTCTGACACCCTCCAGAACTGTGAGAAATAATTTTTGTCAAAATACCACCCAATCTGTGGTATTTTGTTATAGCAGCCCCCCAAAAGACAAATGTGCTGTAAATGTTTTCTGAGTAATTAAATAATCATATTCATCATTTTGCATAGCTGAAGTATATTCAAACTTGTGTTTATAATAATTTAAATAGTCTTCAATTATTGAAGAGATAGGTTCTTTCTAATTTTTTTGTCATAATAAATAATGCTCTAGTGAATATCTTGTTCATAAAGAGTATATATAAACCTAATATTATTTTCTTATGGTAAAATTTATAAATGAAATTGCTATTCAGATTGTATGAATACTCAAAAAGTTGTTGTTACATGCTGCCAACTTGTCTCCAGGATTGTGGATCAACTTATATCATCATTAACAAAATCTGAAAGAGTTTCACTGAACTGATATCTACAAAAGATGGGATTGATTTTATTCTCTCTCATATTGATAGAAAAATTGGCATTTGCTACTAGTTTTAGTTTCCTTTACTTACTAATGCACACAAAAAGTCTTTCTATGTATATTTAAAAGTTTTATGTATTGCTAGTATTCTTGACTTTTTCATACATCAAAAAATATACTTTCTGGTATACAAAAATTGCATGATTTATGAAGTCAAATTTCCTCATGTCTTCTTTTGTGTTTTTTTTTCCCTTGCTGTTACATTTAAAAAAGACAAATATCTGGTTGACCTAAGTTTTTTAATTATGAGTTCCTATGTTACATTGTTTCTTTTTAATCCATCAAAATTTAATTTTGGTTGATATTGTTAAATAATATTACTCAGTTATATTTCTATAGAAAAAAATTATTCAGAATTATTATTCAATAATTCATCTTTAACCACTAACCTATAATATAATTTCTATTTTTATATTTGTGAACCTGATTATGCATATTTCTAAATATATGTGTATATATATATATATATATATATATATATATATACACATTCTGGGTCTGTTTTCAATTCTTGCATTCTGTTGATCTATTTTTATACACGTATAACACCATTTTATAGTAAGTTTATATCTGTATGTCTTTGTGCATTCCAAATTCCTCTTCGCTACTTTAAATATTAGCTCTACATATTTATTATTCCATGTATTTGGATCAGCATAATTCAGTACTAAAAAAGTCATTTTTAAATCACATATACAATAATGTGGACTTCTCTTAATTTCTTTGAAATAAGCTTATATGTGAAAATGGAAAGTTTTCATTATATTATCTGCAATTTCATTACTTTCTTGCTTATTGTTAATATTTTAAAATTGTCTTGGTATATTGTTTCAGAACTGTGAACATTTCTTAGCAAATTATATTATATAATTAAAAGGGTAGATGGAAAAAATTCTAAAATATAAAACTAATTCTGGTTATTTACTTTCTTCCATTTCACATTTTTCAGTTTCTTGTTCTGGATGCTGCAGTATTTTCCTGGATTTCAATGCTCAGTGATTATATTAAAAATAGTAAAAACTCAGGTCCTATGTTGGCTAATGAGCAAGCTATACTCGCTCATCTTTCACATTAATCAGATTCCACCAACCTCTGAGTATTCTTTCAAATTATGACTCAGGATATGCCTTCTGCTCTAATGCAGTCAATCTGGTCATTTTACCACCCACAAAAGTATACACCTCAACCACCATCAACAAAAGCTCTTTATGCTTTTGCCTTTTTAGTGTTCTTATCCTCTTTTTAATTATAATTTCCAAGCAAAGACTTGTGAGCCCCAGGCTATGTTCATTTCTTGTGGTTTTTCAATCTGGGATTTATTCTCCATGTTTAACTAGTCCAACACTTACTATGAGGTTATATCTTATTCTTGTGCACTAATTTTCCATACCAAAATTGCCCCAGAATTTGTTCTTAAATTCTTGAGATTTATGATTTTCTTATTTTTGTAAAAACACAAAAAAATAGTGTTCTGTCATTAAATGACAGCTTCAGCTAATAAATTTCTTTTTTATTTTTACTTTTTTTTTTTTATTAAGAAGATGTTGGGGGTAGGAGTTTATTAATTAATTAATTATTTTTTTGCTGTGTTGGGTCTTCGTTTCTGTGTGAGGGCTTTCTCTAGTTGTGGCAAGCGGGGGCCACTCTTCATCGTGGTGCGCGGGCCTCTCACTATTGCGACCTCTCTTGTTGTGGAGCACAGGCTCCAGACGCGCAGGCTCTGTAGTTGTGGCTCAAGGGCCTAGTCGCTCTGTGGCAGACCAGGGCTCGAACCCGTGTCCCGTGCATTAGCAGGCAGATTCTCAACCACTGCACCACCAGGGAAGCCCCTAATAAATTTCTTAATTGAGAAAATCCCACAATTTATTAATTCATCTACTCCACAATGTCAGAGACAATACAATATATTGAACCCTGTCATTTTTAATATAATTCTTCTCTTAAAAAATAGTTATTGGGGCTTCCTTGGTGGCGCAGTGGTTGAGAGTCCGCCTGCCGATGCAGGGGACACGGGTTCGTGCCCTGGTCCGGGAAGATCCCACATGCCGCAGAGCAGCTGGGCCCATGAGCCATGGCTGCTGCGCCTGCACGTCCGGAGCCTGTGCTCCCCAACGGGAGAGGACACAACAGTGAGAGGCCCGCGTACCACCAAAAAAAAAAAAAAAATAGTTATTAAATAAGTACATATTTATTAGAAATTTCATTATTGGACTTAAAGAATAATGCAACTTCCAAAAATGTTAACACAGTTCCAGTGTATAGCTTACACACTGCGAACACTCTTCTTCATTTCTCTGATGATGTTAGTAGATAATAAAGCAGGAAAACTTCCATCAAAATATAACACTGTGTCCTTGAATATAATGAAAACAACAACAACAAAAGAAAACTATCATTTTCCAAAATGGTAAATTGGCTTTTAAATATATTTTTAAAAGTTACTGAAGTCTCTAAAATAGACAGGAATAAGATAAACAATGACCTGTAGGGGAAAATCAAAGACTGACAGACACCGCTGCTCCTAATAGGGGCCGCTGCTGTTAACAAACCTCCTAGATCCATCAAAAGTTGATTCAAAAAGATTGAAGAAGAGGTCTCAACCCTGATTGAAATGAAATGTCAGCAAGGATAAGAGAAGAAAGATGGAGATTGTATTAAAAGAGAAACTATGTTCAGAAATAAGCTTTGGGACATACACGAATCTAAAATGGCATATATATCCAGCAGAGCAAATTCATGGGGTCCAGAAAACTAGGTTAGTTTGTCTTTTTGAAGCACTTGTTGAATTCAGAGTTAAATCTGAACATAAATGGATTTAAAAGAGAATCCTTTTTATTGATTTCCAAGGTAAGATGACATATGAGGCAGAGATGTAGAAAGGAATAAAAATTGCTAAGGCTATAAAAGCTTGCTATTTTTCTTCTTTCTTAAAGTTTTCAGTATAAGTACAAATTACGTGCATTTATCTACTTTAAGAAATTGTTTACAGTATGCCATGCTGAGAAAATTGGCCATTAGTTTCCTTTAGTTTCTTCATATCAGTCCCTGCCTTATTCCACACACCAGAGATTATAAAATGACTAGGAGTCCAGACTCCCACTGACATGCCAATTTGAAGACAAGGACAAGAGATTTAGTTTTTCAAGGAGGCAGTTGGATGTGGTGGAAAGAATATTGTATTAGTCCTGAAAGTCTAGGGGTTTAATTTCAGTTCTGACAATTCAAGCAGTGGGTTCTGGAAGTCTCACCCGCTATGAACCTCACTGTTTCCAGACTTAAACTGAGGAGAATAATCCCTAATCTTTCCTTGACTAATTCCAAATACAGGATTCAAGTTTTAAATTATGTGCAAATGTGAAGAAATGTACAAATGTAGCATTTTACTATTTCTACACAAACAATTAAAAAAGTCTATCAACTCGCTATCTCTCATGTAATCAACCTTTCCTCTATCTCGCCTTGTTAAACCATCCCCAGATGTCACTTCCTGGTATATAATCATACCGACCTCAGCCCTCAGTTTGACTCCAAATAAAACTCATGGCAATTTTTCTCCTTTCTGTCATCATCTTTGCAGTTCTCTCACAATGATATATCTTCCCTTAAATTTTCCTAGCTAGCTATGTCTCTTTTTAGAATTAACTGATACTGTTTTTTTTTTAATGTTCAAACTAAATTCCTCAAAGTATTGTTCAATTGAATTCATTCTCTTTTACACTCACTCATTCACAGCCTATATTTCCCATCATAAAAATACCACAGAAGAGTCAAGAAAATGAGGATAAAATAAAACACTCTACTGTATAAGCCAAAATAAAATCTTTTCTATCAGTTCTATGCCCAAAACTAGTCAAAGGAGCATCATAAAGCATAATCATGGAATTTATCTATATGAGTTCAAAACAAATTTGCACTAAATGAAGGTAACATAAGAATGATACAATTAGTTCAAAGAATAAAAAACTAATAACCCACTGATTAATAACTAATAGCACATTTTGTTAAACCACAATTTTTCAGGCATACAATTTTTCCTTCTGATGCTTAAGTTTAGAATGAAATTGTGTTTGCCAAAAGACAAACTAAAAGAAATATAATATTACATTTTGAAATCTTACTGGAAAATTGAAACACTGTCCAGGACTTATATGCAAGACACTTAGAACCAAGTGAGGCAATTTAGTACCTAAATTCAATTTTATTAGTTAAAAAAATAGTTATATTTTCAAAGTGCTATATATAATGTTATTGTTTAGATAAAGAAAAGTTGTGAATACAAACATGTCATTAAAATGATAACAGCTAACATTTATTGCGTATTATCATGTCCCAGAAACCGTTCTACTTTCCTTTATGTGTATTATATTATTTAAGTCTTATAAGGTTCCCTGAACTTTATTATTATCATTATTTATATTCAAGCTGGCCAACAAATATATATGTATGCATGTGTATATATAAATTGGTTGAAAGAATGTATAACTTACATTATTTTAAAAATTGGTGATAATCAAATTTTTCCTGCTAAAAGATATCAACAATATTTTCATTGTCCAGAAAATTTTTCTAGATGCTCTTGTTTCATCACTGGCAATAATATGACTATAGAACCTCAAAGTAATTTTCAAGATTTGTGATAGCCCCAACAGTAGATAAAAATTATCTCCACATTCTGTGGAGAGGAACTATGCCCACAGAGATTAGGCATGTGCTCTGGTTGTATAAAGATGAACAATAACTCCTTATGGGAAAACAGTGTATAGAGCTAAAGAAAATAATATAGCAAGCCTAAGACAATGAGGACACAATCAAATACAATACTGAACATAATAAAACGTTAGCTCTTCTTATCAGTTCCATATGAGGAGACAGACAAAATGTAATAAAGGGTAAGAATGTCAAGTTAAAGCAATGTGTGTTCATAGGAATATAATATAACTCTACCATATTGTGTTTAGGTACCCAGGTGGAAAATGGGCTGGGCAATGCAGTGATTTGTAGAAAAATGATGAGATCAGGAAGCTGTCACTACCCCAAGAGCTGAATATAGTAGAGTAACACAACACTTTTTTTAACGTAAACACAAAATCATAAAACATAAATATTCAGTATTATTTCTACTACAGCATTCTTTTGGAAAACTTGATTCCCTCTTCTAATACAAATCTTCAAAGATTCCTAGAAGTTCATGCCTGCTATAAAAGACAGTCTTTTATTTTACTCTTTCCTCAACGTTATTAAACAGTATTAATTATTATTAAACCATAATAAATACAGATCATCAAAAAAACCTTGAACATCTGGTTGGCATTTCCATACAGACTTTAAGAGAAAACATCCACAGATTATTTTTACTTTCCAAAGAAGATGAAAACAGTATTTAAAAAGAAGCTGCGTAGGGTTTAACTGGTAGCGCAGTGGTTGAGAGTCTGCCTGCTGATGCAGGATTCACAAGTTCGTGCCCCGGTCCAGGAAGATCCCACATGCCGTGGAGCAGCTGGGCCCGTGAGCCATGTCCGCTGAGCCTGAGCGTCCAGAGCCTGTGCTCCGCAACGGGAGAGGCCTCAACAGTGAGAGGTCTGCATACTGCTAAAAAAAAAAAAAAAAAAAAGGTGGGTTAAGTTGATATTATTTCAGGAAATACGTAATTAAATTGACAATTTTTGTGACCATCATCCAACACTTATCAAGTACCCACATTATGATGTGTGCTACATAAATACACACCCACTACCTCTCGCATTGCTCTTCTTTGTATTGACAAGTTCTCTGTGTGTGTGTTTCTATAGGCAAGCTTAAAAAAAAATCAATAATACTTTTCAAACTATGTACAAAAAATGAAAAAGGTATATGAATATTCTCTAGCAAAGACTATAGTATTTTGAGAGAATGACCCTTAATCTCAAAATTCACCTAAATCTCTCTTCTAGATTTGTGGCCTCCAAAGAGGGGTGAACGTACAAGAGAACATTTGTATATAATCAAGTGGGAAGCAGGAAAATAGTATAACTGCTATTTACAATCATTTTTGCCAAAGGAAGGAAATTAAACTTTTGTTAATATTCAGCACATGGACCATAATTGGTCCATAAAAAACAAAATTTTTTTTTTTTGTTTTATACATCAGGTGGCCACATGTTATAGGATAGATTATGTACTCAGAGAAAAAGTTTAGTTTTATGATAGACAAGCAATTAGAGCCTCAACATTTAGTTTCATTTTATGACAATTTATTGTAGATTTTGTGTTCCCAGTTAAGCAGTTTGCAAATTATTCTATTTAGCTTTAATCAAACTAGCCCTCACAAAACTGATAAACATTTTAAAAACTTCCTACCACCCTTCCTAAAATTCAGAAAGGCAAACAACAAGAAAATGACAGCATTGACAGTCATTTAAATTTCCAGGTGAAAATAATCATAACTTAATCAGATATAAAGTGGAGTTGCTCAAAAAATTCAGGAAACTATTATCTAGAACACTATTTGAAATATGTATTTATATCTCCTATATTTAATGAGAATATTAGATTTGAAATTCATTTATTTCATTAGTCATAGATCAGTTAATACTCAAAGAAGTTTTTGCATGTGTCATTGATGTTCCTAATTGTATAAAGTTAACACTTTTAAAATTCAGTTAAATCCTTACAGTAAATTGCTAAAAGGTAAGGATCGACGAAGAAACATTTTTTTCCACATAGACATTTGCATTTATCAACAGGGAAGAGTAAATAAGTTATAGAATTTAAAGGTGATTACACTTTTTTCTTTATACAAAATGTTGCCCTATCATTACCGTCTGATAGACACTAATAAGGTAGTATATTTTCAACAGTAAAACAGAAAAAAAAAAAACACATTTAATTTGTACATCTAAGAAAAATGGAACATTTTAACATTTAGAATCAGAAGGTAAATTACTCTTGGAAAGAAATGTGTGCTAGGTAATATCTGTTTAGAAAACAGATATTTGGAAATGTTTCCTTTGGTATACCATTTAGTTGTTGGAAATGGCATATGTGCACCACCCATTAAAGAAACCTGTATCTGCACACTTAAAAAAACAAACAGATGAAAACTTGGAGGCAGAAGTTCCTAAGATTAAAAAATTTTCAGAAACCTATCAGTCGGGCTTCCCTGGTGGCACAGTGGTTGAGAGTCCGCCTGCCGATGCGGGGGACGCGGGTTCGTGCCCCGGTCCAGGAGGATCCCACATGCCGCGGAGCGGCTGGGCCCGGGAGCCATGGCCGCTGAGCCTGCGCGTCCGGGAGCCTGTGCTCCGCAACCGGAGAGGCCGCAGCAGCGAGAGGCCCACGTACCGCAAAAAAAAAAACAAAAACCTATCAGTCAGTTACAAAACCATCTGTAAAAAATATAAAAATGCAAAGCATTGTGATTAGTTTGAAAGAACAACTGATTTGTAGCAAGAAATATGTAAATTTTTGATGAAATTAAAATTAAAAATGGACTCTTCTGCAATTTCAATGATAATAAATCTTAAATAGTGAATATGATCTGACACTGGCGATCAAAATAAATATAAACCGTTACTGATAGGATTCTTCCATTTAGATATTTATATTTTGAGTTATCTTTTCCAGCATTGAGAAATATTCAAATTAAGTATTTAAAGAAACTGGAATGAGAATCAGACTTCAGTTTAACCAAGGGTTAAGCAAAGATTTTTTAAAATAATGAAGCCTGGGCTTCCCTGGTGGTGCAGTGGTTGGGAGTCTGCCTGCCGATACAGGGGACACGGGTTCGTGCCCTGGTCCGGGATGATGCCGCGTGCTGCGGAGCAGCTAGGCCCATGAGCCATGGCCACTGAGTCTGCGCGTCCAGAACCTGTGCTCCGCAGCGGGAGAGGCCGCGGTGACGAGAGGCCTGCGTACCGCAAAAAAAAAAAATATATATAATAATAATAAAGCCTGCTATTTAAAGTAATTCACTCATTCATTTTATAAATAAATAAATACACATGTACTGGGGATACATGCTCTATTTAAAAAGTCCCTAATCAGTGAAAGGCAAACTAAACTTTATTATACTGAGGTTATTAGGGTTTTTAAAAGAAAGGGTGAGTAGGATGGTGGGTTAAGAAAAAGACTAATTTTAGTAGAAGGGTCAAAGAGGTCAGTGATTTAATTAAAATAAATGAAACACACAGGTTAGAAACAGAAACTGAATAGAAGAAAGTTTCACAAAAAAAGGGATGATAATGTTAACTAAAGCATTGTTTCATTTAATTCTAATGACTCAATAGCCATGTGGCCTAATAGCATTATCTCCATTTTTCATCTAAGGAAATAGAAGTTTATAGAGCATATTAAATTGTAAAAAACACTAGGAAAAAAATGGAAATAATTGGAAAAATGATGCCCCATATGTGGATATTTTTGCTTTAAAGTCAATTAACAACATAAATTTTAGATTCAACCACTCTAAATAAGTAGAAATACACAAAATGCATCACCCAGCAAGCACTAAATGTTAAATAAATGGTATTAAGTTATAAAAATAAATATAATAGGCTACAAGGATGTATTGTAAAACATGGGGAATATAGCCAATGTTTAGTAATAACTGTAAATGGAGCATAACCTTTAAAAATTGTATACAAATAAATGTTTAAATATATAAATATAATGCGTACTAAATGTGACTGGATATAACTAAAATAAGATGAAAAGATAATTATAAAAGACAAAGTATTAAATAATCTATTCTGATTTTTTGATACAGTTATACAATTATTTTTCAAAGATTTTTTTGAAATGTCTACTAATAACTTCTGTATACATACATTACTGAAAATCACTTCAGAGTGAAAATGACATGCCCCCTTTTAGTGCCATGTTTATTAGTTTATTTTTATAAAGAAAGACAAGTGCAGAAGATCTCTACCTTTGGAAAGTCATAGTGAATTACATTTTATTAATAATTGGTTTCCATATAAGACCAAAGAAGCCTAGATTATTGGTTTATTTTAAATTAAAAGGCAAATTGACTGAACTTTGAAAACACACTTAAATCTGATTTTCGATTAGTGAAATCTTTCTCATCAATAATGTAACTACTAAATTGATAAATCCCCAAAGCATTGCTTTAAAACCCTCATTAGCAGAGCATTCCTACAATCTTCTTTCCCTGTAACTCCTGTTTAATTACAACAAAGTCTTTATTCAGACACAACCCCAGAGAAAATTTTTAAAAAGTGGTTCCCTAGCAGAGATGAGATCAAACTAAAGGTCACATGAAATTGTACAGGAAGCCTAGGGGATACTAGTGGTGGCTTAACACAGCTATTGTCCTTGGGGAAGTCATCCTTCCCAGATCTCTGAATACACAAAATATGTCATGCTGGTTAAACTTGCATATACTTTCTTTTTCAGGAAATAATTTTGAGATTAACTGCAAATCAACTAATGCCTTATTTTTTTCTCATTTTCTCTGTCAAATTATGATTTTAATTGCTTTTTATAATTCATTATATGAACTTGTTTATCGTATGTAGTCATATTAATTTTTTTTCCTAAGGATTATCATGTTTATTAAAACTTTGATACACCTACTGGTAGCTAGTAAGGAAAACTTAAAGAAAATTAAAAAACTTGTAAATTCAATTCTCCAGCATTTTTTAGAAAACAGCACTAAATATCAAACATTTATCTGGCATGTCTTGGGTCTCCCTGTCATTGTCCTCTGTCTTCAAACTTCAGTGTATCTTAGTTTCCTCTTCTTCTCTGAAAAGTAATAGCCTGTTGCCTGATCAGTGAATGCAGTCACATTTTATGCCTAGATTTCTTACTCGTTGAGTTGCTGGGTTGAATATAATCAGCCCAGATTCCTCTATATCAGCTTGACTAGCCCAGAAACTCTAATGTCATTTGTCAGACCACGCCTAAATCCAGCCCCTGGGACCCAATGTCACACTGCAACAGAACTCTTGATCATTTTCAGAAATAAAATGATTCAGTCTTGGCATTAACCATATAATTTCTTCATTAACTTAACCCTTTTCCTCAAGTCCTCTTGAAAAGTGTTTATATATTTTTACATGTAACATTCTGAAATCCATAACTTCTACAAACATTCATTCACATTTATCCTGTAATTTTTATCTATTTTCCCAAAGAGTAATCAAGGAATAAGGATTTCCTTTTAGAAATGGGATTTTCCATCTCCTATGGTATTTGTTTTACCAATGTAACAGTTATCATTTAATGACTTCAATATGGTTGCAAGAAAACTTTGATCCAAATTCACAACTATATACTAAAGCTGCTTCCAATACCAGTATATTTTTTTAAATGAAATAAAGTAAAATAAGACTTAAAAAGTCCAGAGTGCTTGCTTTGCAGCTGAAATAATTACCAAAGGAGGTAAAGCCATATCAACTAGTATAAACTTAACATAAAGATTTATATTTCAAATATAAAATTCCCACATGTAATCACTTTTAAATAAAATTGTGTTTCTTCTATTTAAGCTAAGCTAATTATCAACAGATACAATCTCCCTACAGGGAACTCCCATATTTCCTTCTGTTGTCTATACTTGGAACAGATTATTTACCACCTCAGTTTCTTCAATTCATACTTTGATATTCCTGATATCTAAAGATGAAATTTCTTAGAAAAATATGGTTTCATGTAGAATTTATAAAATGGTTTCAAGATAGAATTCTGTATCATTCAATAATGCATCTTGCAGTACTAGTACATGACAGAATATAATCTGAATATAGCTTTTGATGTTTGTTTGGTTTTGGTCTGATATTTTTCTAGAGACCATATTATATTAAAATGCTACATGTAATTTTTTACTCAGCTCAAATATCAATAGAGTAATAGAATATTAGATTTGGGGAGACCATGTAGATCATCTAGTAGTATTTCCAAAGCAAGTGAGATATAATGAATGATGTGACAAGACATGATATCATATGACATTATAATATTCCTGAAGAAAATCTTCTACCCTCTACATGGGAAATCCAAGTAATTGGGTATAACTATCTCAAAGAGTAAGGAACTACTTCTAAAAACATGATTATTTAGAGTGATTTTACCTATATAACTGATAACATTTCCTTATTACATTCAAACCTTGGTTCCCTAATCTCTAGAAGTGATTTTTAGCTATCTGAATGTATCATTCACTCATATATCTTCCCATTCTGCACATGTTCCTCTGTTTCTGGGATTCCCTCTCACCCCTACTTTTCATGATAAAGTCCTGTTACTCATTCTTTGAATTCCAGTGGGTTAGAATATGTACTCTTCTGCCCAGGACCCCTCCTTTTCTACTCCATGGTAGGAGGAACTAGTTCCAGCATCTACTGTGCTCCCATGGTCATTTTCTTCAAAGTTCTAATAGTTCCTATCTTACTCATTTATTCCTTCTTGTTCAGAATTAACCATAGAACAATAGTAACTTGTCACTGTTGAAATGATTAAAACGTAAACTGGCATTCTATATTTTGTGAAAATATTTATTTCCTGATCGATTAGGTTGTTAGCAAATGCTCTCATATTATAGGTCTCATATTTATTGCAAGCTTAACCAAAAATGTTAGGAGAAAAGAGAACCATACTACATTTTCTCTGCTAGTTTGGCTTTATGGATATCAAGGGATATATTTTAGGAAATGCAGTAGCTTTAAGAACCTATGGTGGGTTATCATACCTGCAGAAGCAGACATTCTTCGCTTACTTTTCCAATCCCCCACACTGATGAATCTACTCATCTCTATTGATTTTCTGCCTCTTTCTATTGCTCCCTTTCTCTCTGATATATATATATATAAAATTGGTTTAGTTAATCACATTTTTATCTATTCAATATACATTTCCCCTGTCAGGCAGATTTCTTATCTCAGGTTACTAGATAAACCTCAGTTCTTAATTTCCAATATAAATACTGTGGTCTTTGGAAGGAACCCAATTCTTGTTTAGGCAGCTGTAAAGGAATCATGAAACATATAGCATGACAATATGTATGAAAAAATATTGACTGCTTTCCTTTGTAGCATGATGTGGGGAATGGCATGGCACATCAAGTTTTATGTGTTGTCTAACAAAACATACTTACAACCTCTCTGTTTCTCTTCTCTTATGGAATTACAATTTAAGATTGAATTAATAATTATTAACCACTTAAATTTTTTTCAGCCATCAAAATGGTTCACCTAAATAAAATTCTCTTTAATTGGCCATAACTCATTCAATTGGGAGTGTAATGTTTAAAACAAAGGCAGATATAGCGACAATTGTCCAGCTGCCCAATTCTCCATTCCAGATTTCAGGATAAAATGTTCCCTGGTCTGAGTATGCTTACGTTGGGTGTAAGCATACTCAGACCAAGGAGTATGCTTTAAATCATGAGCAACAGTCCTTTTGAGAACTTGGCTCGTCATAAGGGCCCTCATTGTTCCCTATTATTTCCAGGCTGAGGAAAGCAAGAAGGATGAAACTGTGTCTCAAGACATCAATAAGATGGTATGAATTTCATGTCAACAACAGTAGCACCAGTCTATGTACAAGGTTCAGATTATTTAGTTCTCTCTTGAATTTTTTCTGTAGGAACATAATATTAACACCCACCTTTCTTCCTCAAGACACCAGAAATCAAGTTCTAAGTCAACTGGCTTTCTTTTTTCTCATAATATCAATGACTGAACAGGGGATCTAACTAATATTGGTTCAATAGATTTACTTGGGAAGATGATTTTTTTAAAAATTGAAATTTTCTTCTGTCTTGGTACTGCTGCTGAAGCATTCTGATCTTTTGATCCATGGTTGTGAGATCAAACTACATAAGGGGAGAAAAAATATCAATAGTGAAAACTTGCTTGAATCTTTCTGCACTTTTTTCACCTTAAATGTCAAAATTATTAATCACATGCAGAACTGTAAGAATTACACACAAACATTCCTTGATGATGTTTTCTCCTTTTAAAATATTGACATGAGAAGAATGATTTTTATAGTAGATACTGATTTAGTCACAGTTAACCTCTGATTATTCCTTGTAGCCTTTCCAGTCGGCAATGTGAGAAATTATATGTGGTTTTTAGGTTTGACCATCTAAAGTGATTCTTAGAGAAGAACAGTAAAGGTGTTTATAGTGTCACCATATATAGCCTGCTTGTTTCAATTTAGGTGTTACTGCTGCTTTAAGTAAAAGACAAAATAATTATTGTGTATAAAAAATATTTTATACATTGTAACTGCACAAAATTAAAACCTCTTTTGTGTTTTCCTTTCTTAGGTAAGTGCTAATTATTAATGTTGTAAATGTGCTTGCATGATAGGGAAACCTAACTGGCATGAAGAATCACTCTCTGACCTCTGCTTATTTAGAGAGGATGAAGATTTCCATCTGGCATGGAAGTAACAGGAGAATAATTGAGAGTATAAAATGAAGTCAGACTCTTTGAACATGAGTGAATGCCATATGGAAAAGAAAGAAATCTGACTTACGGTAGTTAATCTCTCCTTTTCTCATTTCAGTTAATATTTCAGCTAATTCTATCTTTTATTTTGCTTTTAATGTTTAATTTGTAATGGGGGATAGAAAGGGAAAGGACAAATTGATGGATATAAATACAGTGTGTGATGCAATCAGGTGAAGTTTCTACTCTACACAAACCCTGTTTACACTTGACTGTGTATACCCACTATGTTGCTACTTGCTGGAAACATGTGATTCTAAACTTAGATGGGAAGGACAGACAGCTCAAGTTGAAAATTCCTCATTCAGTTAATGTGGGGGAGAATCACATACATATTGCTACTACAGAAATGTGTAATATATCAAAATGATCCATGGGGAATGACTGGAACATTGGTTATTTCTTGATTGCCAGATATGTATTATAAAATCATGAAGAATAATAATAGTTAGTAATCATAATAATAAAGGTATTATCATCACCATTGTCTACCATCATTGTAATCATCATTATCATCATCATCATAGTAAAATTTCCTCCCTTTCATTGACAAATGAGGTAACAAATAACGTGTTTATCCAACTGACATTGTCTAGTTACCATGGTCCTTAAATGGCAAAGAAAAAAAAATCACACAAAATAATTTTACAATGAAAAATAATTTAGAAAATGGATGGGAGGAGAATAAGAAATGGTAGTTCTCTGACAATCTCTAATAACTAGACTTTATGCTAAAAGGTAAAGGTTTCAGGTCATCAACACTTATTTTATATATAAAATGCCAGAATATTTTCAATTGACTTTGTAGGTTTTTTTTGTTGTTTGTTTAACTTAACTGACAGATTGTGCCATATTTTTTTCCTGTCATTTGAATACATCTGTAAAGTAGTTCTAAATTGCAGAGTGCTTGCCTTGTTGAATTTTTGTTCACTCTTACAAAATGGTGCAATAGTGACAGTCTGGTCATAATTATACTGTTGAATAAATCTTAGAATATGTGTATTCAATACTAACTCAGCTTTAAAAAATAGTAAACACTTAAACTCCAATCAGTCCTTATATTAAATTCCTATCAGAGATCTTTAACTAAATAACATATAAAATTTATTTCTACATGATTTCTGAAAGTATATATATTGGTTGTTATACCACAGTTTCTTTACAATATGCCATGATCTAAATATGAAAATCATTTACTAAAATAAATGAAAATATCAAACTACAGGAACTTATTGAATATTCCTCAAAGTTTACACTGCAATACTACCTAACAGCCTTAAGTTTATGACAGAAAATACTTGAGGAACAGCAAATAGAATCATAAGTAGGAGTTGGTACTGCAGTTAAATCCTTATAAAAGTATTCATTAAACTAAAACTTTGTGTTATGGTTTTTACTTCTGTAGTGTGTAAAGATGGGTGATTTATACATATGCACATACAATGAAAATATCCTTCTGATTTAATACCTATAAACTTTGCTTAGTAAGGTTTCAATCACTATGTACTAGTTTTTAAATTAAAATTGTCACATCAAAAATGTTCAGCAAAAGTTCCCTTGGGTTTAAAACATTTTATCTTTAATAATACACATATCAGTTCTATAGTTGTAGTTTTAAATATAGAGATCCTTTGTCTAAGGATAAAATTGATTCAGTTTGTTACTAAATAAAAACATGAAATTCAAGTTCCCAAAGAGCACATAATGCATTTCTCTGTTTGAAACAGACAATTGTTTTGTATAGACATATAAGTTAAGTCCTATGGCACTTTCTTCAAATTCTCTCAAAACACCCACCAACATCAGGTAGCTTTGTGCATGCAAAACTATGGTAAGAATAATTTTACTAAAAGGGTTAGCTGCCTTTATGGAATAATACATTTTCTCTAATGTACAGACAATAATGCAAGACATTTTCTAATATGATCTCCTAAAAGACAAAGAAATTCTATTCTAGACTTTAAGACACTTAGGTTTGTGTCATGCAGTACCTGATGATTTCAGAAAGAGAACACAGTTTCAAAGTCTGTTTGGAACTGTGTGTGAACAGGTGTCTTGAGTTCTGATTGTACCTATCTCTTCCTAGGACTCCGGTCTAAGCCCACAAAAATTTCTTTATTGAGTTTCTCTAACAGGCTTGTTAATGTCACCCCAAAATACACCCCACCTTCAATAACTGTCAGTGGGATCATTCACTAAAACTCAACTTTTCTTCTTCTCTTGTTCAACATATGCCTTGAGGTTCCTAATCAACTAATTTGTGTATATTTTGCATTTATTTTGACTTTTTTAAAAGAATACTGCTAACATGTCTGTATTCTAAGCTTTTTATTATCCTTAGAGAACGTCCCTGAAAAAGATATTGGATGATTATTTGTTTATTATTGGAGCAAGTGATGGGTAATCTAGCTTTTGGGTTTTATTTAAGGGCTGATGTATAAAATGTAAATTTTGTACACACAGCCTTTTATTGAAATAATACTTTAAGCAACTCTACAAAATATCTATCTTTCTTTCTGGTATCTTTTCTGCTGTTTTTGTAGTTTCTGCTGTTGTTAAAAAATTCCAAGATTTCCTTCCCCTATGCCTTTCTGTTTTTTATCCTGATACAAATTTAATTGTTGCATATTTTTAAATTAAATTTCAGTAAATTCTTTAATATTTCCTTGTGACATTTCTCTTTTGTTTTTAAGAATACAGATACCAAAGTAATAGTTGTATTTTAAAATACAACTAAGCCTAATGATAAAATTGATTTTATCATTTTGTTATTTTTTATATTTGTTATCACGTTTTACTAAATAAAATCTCTATTTTGCATCATTAAGCTGAGTTTAGTGCTCAATGATCTATATTTGTGGGATTCATTTAAATCAACATTAATACTTGCTGTTAAGAATTTATTAGTGTACATAAATGTGAAAGCTAAATTATTCATATCTCTGTAGAGAACACAGATTTTTCCATATAAAAGTTTAAGAATTTTTTTAGTTTACCTGTGTTACTTGAATAATAAAATAGTAATAAGACCATCCAATTATTTTTAAATTCATGGTATTCCATTGTGAAGTTAATTTATTTCAATATGGAAGTATACGCTTTATATTACTTTTTAATATAGTTACATTTTATTGCATCTTCGAATGTAAGAAGTATGTGTATGTGAGAGGTGAACGGGGGCAGATTATGTATGTCACATTTAGGGGACAGAAACTGGCAAGTAGTTTTCAATTAATACCTCAGACAGTCTTTTTGGTAGTCAGCTGTGGCAATGCTTAAAAACCTTAACATCTCTGGTAATACTTGCACAAGTAACTCTAGAAGGACCAAAATCTCTGGTCTTGTGACTCAAGAGGAAAAGTGCTCACTTAGCCTTGCACTCCCTCCCAAGTGCGCTGCGTTTTGGAGGAGGAAGCAGAATCAATTGTACTGTTTGTTTTAAATGACAGTTTACCTGAATAATAATCTTCATGACTTTCAAATCCCCCAGCAGGAAGTCATAAGTTTTTCTTTCTTCTTCTTTTTTTAAACATTTTCCTCTGTGGAATAGATTTACTTTGAAAACTGAAATATTCCAACTTTATAAATGTAAGCACTTTATGTAAACTCTCTTCTGGTAAACAGCAAGCCTAGAACTCTGCAAAGGGAGAAGAGAAAAATGTATCTGAACGTTGCTATCCTCCTTCATCTCTCGAAACCATATTCTTTGTCTGACATAGTATGAAGTCTAAGTCAGATATGACAGCAAAACCTAGTAAATTGCAGGGAGAATTGGGATGACTTGTCATAGTATCAGTTCGGGCAGTGTTACCATTGCCTTTCAATTTTAACATCTACACAAAGAAGAAAATCAGAAAATTATGAAAAATTATGGTAATAATATTGTACCTGAAAATTGTACCTTATGTGTGCCAATCCTAGGAAAAAGACTACTATCTTTCTTTCACTGCACTCTTATAATCTACTAAGTAAACTGTTTTATTAACAAATTATAGGTGAGATGGATAAATTGTTATAACTACATACTAGTGAATGCTTTATCATACTCAAACCATCAGATATTTGTATTTTAATAGTTTGTATCATTGAATAACTCCTAGGTTACCTAAAATTAAAATAAACTAATTATTGAATATATGTTATTATCACATTTCAAGCATTGTGTCAGAAGAAAACTAATATTACCATTTTACTAACTTTGAAAACATTTATAAAGATAGGAGTTACTAACATTCTCATTTTTTGTATTCATTTATCAAATATTTACCAAACACTAACTAAACATTACATAAGGAAGTAGCCTGGATCTAAAGATTGATAATTATGACAAACAGACTGCAGTGCAAAGGATTCATGAATAATCAGGCAAAAAGAGTGGACATTACTCATCTATGTCTTCCTTATTCTTGAAGGAAGCCTGCTGAGATATTGAAGGCTTCTTCAATATCTCACATAGAGTGAGGTACCAACAGGTCTGAGTTGCCAAGAAACTATGGGTTTCTTCATTTTATACTAGGTGTCAGTAAATCTGGCTCACCACCTCTTTTTGTAAATAAAGTTTTATTGGAATGCATCCATGCCTACTCATCTACATATTGTCTATGGCTGCTTTCACTTTGCAACAGCACAACTCAGTAGTTGTGACAGTGACTCCATGGTCCACAAAACCTAAGTTATTTATTACCTCGTCCTTTAAATGAAAAGATTGCTGACACCTGCTTTATGTCATGAAACTAAGGAAGGGACTATGTTAGTGCTTACTTGTCTACATAATACCATCTAAGGCAAGCACTTGCTGTGTTACAGTTACATTATTCTATTTCCATTTCATTCTGTCTTCAGGCCCAGAGTGTGTTGGGTCACGGCCCACTAAAATCCATTACTTTGGATGGGGACATGGGTATTCATGTTTAATTCCTCACCAAACTTTAACTCTTACTGATACATAGAGATATCACTTTTTTTTTTAATGTAGCAACAGCATATCCAAAGAAACTACAAGATAAAAGTAGGTAATATTAATTATCATGGCAACCTCAGTTGGAAAACCCAGCAAACCCAACTTAGTTTTGCAGCTCTTGATGCAGTTGGAGGGCTTAACTGCTCATTAATTAATTTTCAGGCTAAAACTGTGTGACGTGGGCCTGCCAGGCATTTCTTTCAGATTTAATGTCAAACTTTCTTTGAATAGGTTCAACAAAAATGATGATTCATATGGATAGGGAGGGTGGGAGGGAGACGCAAGAGGGAGGAGATATGGGGTGATATCCTTCCACCCAAGTGAAAGGTGATATCCTTTCACCCAAGTGAAAATGATATAGTGAGTATCAAGGCTATGATAGTCTATGATCAAGAACACCACCTTCAGGCAATAGGTTCAGCACCAGATTGACCAGTGTGAATCTTCTCTCTTAACTGCTTGTCTTCTAGGGATATACCTATTGATGTTCCTGAAGAATTTTTATTTCTTTGCAGCAAGTTTGTCATGAGGTGGAATAACAATGTTTCATCACTATCTGAATCTTCTCACAATCCATACACATGAAAAGGGAACTTTCAGGCTCTTTAAAGTTGGTTGGATCATGTGACATCTCTGGCAAAGGGACTATGGGGTGAAGTGACCTAAGTTACTTTCAGGTCAAAGCATTAAAGGCTGACACATTATCTTCTAGCTTTTTTTCGTCTTCCTCAAGTGGAGATGAAAGCCAAAGATTGCATAAATTTAAGCAGCTTGAATCACAACCTGTTGTATAGAGTTCAGTTGTCATAAATCGTTGTCCACACCCTTAAAAATTGAGTGTTAATAAGAATTAAATTTTATTGCATAAAACCACTGGGAATAGAGTTTGTATATTGGTACCCTGTTACCTTACCTAGATGACTTCTCAGCCTTTCTGTAATTTCAAAAAAGATCTCTACTCTTCCTCTTTAAACTTGGAAGTAGAGGATATGAAGAACTGAACTATTCTATTCATTTTTTTTAACATCTTTACTGGAGTATAATTGTTTTACAATGGTGTGTTAGTATCTGCCTTATAACAAAGTGAATCAGCTATACACATACATATATCTCCATATTTCCTCCCTCTTGCGTCTCCCTCCCACCCCCCCATCCCACCCCTCTAGATGGTCACAAAGCACCGAGCTGATCTCCCTGTGCTATGAGGTTGCTTCCCACGAGCTATCTATTTTACATTTGGTAGTGTATATATGTCCATGCCACTCTCTCACTTCGTCCCAGGTTAACGGTCCACCTCCCCATGTCTTCAAGTCCATTCTCTATATCTGCATCTGTATCCCTGTCCTGCCCCTAGGTTGTTCAGAACCTCTTTTTTTTCTTTTTTTTTTTAGAGTCCCTATATATGTGTATTTGCTTTTCTCTTTCTGACTTACTTCACTCAGTATGAAAGACTCTAGGTCCATCCACCTCACTACAAATAACACATTTTGTTTCTTTTTATGACTGACTAATATTCCATTGTATATATGTGCCATATCTTCTTTATCTATTCATCTGTCGATGGACACTAAGGTTGTTTCCTTGTCCTGGCTATTGTAAATAGAGCTGCATTGAACATTGTGTTACATGACAATTTTTGAATTCTGGTTTTCTCAGGATATATGCCCAGTACTGGGATTGCTGAATCAAATGATAGTTCTATTTTTAGTTTTTAAAGGAACCTCCACACTTTTCTCCATAGTGGCCATATCAGTTTATATTCCCACCAACAGGACAAGAGCGTTCACTTTTCTCCACACTGTCTCCATCATTTATTGTTTGTAGATTTTTTGATGATGGGCACTCTGACAAGTGTGACATGATACCTCATGGTAGCTTTAATTTGCATTTCTTTAATGATCAGTGATGTTGAGCATCTTTTCATGTGTTTGTTAGCAATCTTCTTTGGAGAAATGTCTACTTAGGTCTTCTGCCATTTTTGGAGTGGGTTGTTTATTTTTTTGATAGTGAGCTGCATGAGCTGCTTCTAAAGTGTGGAGATTAATCCTTTGTCAGTTGCTTCATTTGCAAATATTTTCTCCCATTCTGCGGGTTGTCTTTTCATCTTGTTTATGTCTTCCTTTGCTGTGCAGAAGCTTTTAATTTTCATTAGGTCCCATTTGTTTATTTTTGTTTTTATTTCCATTTCTCTAGGAGGTGGGTCAAAAAGGATCTTGCTGTGATTTATGTTATAGACTGCTCTGCCTATGTTTTCCTCTAAGAGTTTTAATTAGAGTGTCTGGCCTTACATTTAGGTCTTTAATCCATGTTGAGATTATTTTTCTGTATGGTGTTAGGGAGTGTTCTAATTCCATTCTTTTATATGTAGCTGTCCAGTTTTTCCAGCATCACTTATTGAAGAGGCTCTCTTTTCTCCATTGTATATTCTTGACTCTTATCAAAAATAAGGTGACCATATGTGCGTGGGTTTATCTCTGGGCTTTCTATCCTGTTCCATTGACCTATATTTCTGTGTTTGTGCCACTATCACAATGTCTTGATTACTATAGCTTTGTAGTATAGTCTGAAATGTGGGAGCCTGATTCCTCTAGCTCCATTTTGCTTTCTCAAGATTGCTTTGGCTATTCGAGGTCTTTTGTGTTTCCATATGAATTGTGAATTTTTTTGTTCTAGTTCTGTGAAAAATGCCATTGGTAATTTGATAGGGATTGCACTGAGTCTGTAGACTGCTTTGGGTAGTATAGTCATTTTCACAATGCTGATTTTCCAATCCAAGAAAATGGTATATCTCTCCATCTATTTCTATCATCTTTAATTTCTTTCATCAGTGTCTTATAATTTTCTGCAAAATCAGTAGAATTAGAAATGAAAAAGGGAAAGTAACAACTGACACTGCAGAAATACAAAGGATAATGAGAGATTATTACAAGCAACTATATGCCACTAAAAGGGACAACCTGGAAGAAATGGAACAAATTGTTAGAAAAGCACAACCTTCTAAGACTGAACCAGGAAGAAAAAGAAAATATAAACAGACCAATCATAAGCACTGAAATTGAGGCTGTGATTAAAAATCTTCCAACAAACAAAAGCCCAGGACCAGATGGCTCCACAGGTGAATTCTATCAAACATTTATAGAAGAGCTAATGCTTATCCTTCTCAAACCCTAACAAGATTCCAAGATATAGCAGAGGGGGGAACACTCCTAAACTCATTCTATGGGGCCACCATCACCTGATACCAAAACCAGACAAAAATGTCACAAAAAAAGAAAACTACAGGCCAATATCACTGATGAACATAGTTGCAAAAATTCTCAACAAAATACTAGCAGACAGAATCCAACAGCACATTTCATTTATTTCTGATCTGATCTTTATGATTTCTTTCCTTCTGCTAACTTTGGGGTTTTTTTTTGTTGTTGTTGTTGTTCTTCTTCTTCTTTCTCTAATTCCTTTAGGTGTATGGTTACTTTGTTTATTTGATATATTTCTTGAGGTAAGATTGTATTGCTATAAACTTCCCTGTTAAAACTGCTTTTGTTGCATCCCATAGGTTTTGGGTCATTGTGTTTTCATTGTCATTTGTTTCTATATAGTTTTTGATTTCCCCTTTGATTTCTTCAGTGATACCTTTGTTACTTAGTAGTGTATTTTTTAGCCTTCATGTGTTTGTATTTTTTACAGATTTTTTTACTTTAATTGATATCAGGTCTCATAGCATTGTGGTCGGAAAAGACACTTGATATGATTTCAATTTTCTTAAATTTACCAAGGCTTGATTTGTGACCCAACATATGATCTATCCTGGAGAATGTTCTATGAGCACTTGAGAAGGAAACGTATTTTGTTTGGATGATCTATCTCTTTGTGAAAGTGGGGTGTTAAAATCCCCTTCTATGTTTGTGTTACTGTCAATTTCCCATTTTATGGCTGTTAGCATTTGCCTTATGTACTGACGTGCTCCTATGTTAGGTGCATAAATATTTACAATTGTTATATCTTCTTCTTGAATTGATCCCTTGATCATTATGTAGTGTCCTTCTTTGTCGCTTGTAATAGTGTTTATTTTAAAGACTATTTTTTCTGATATGAGAATTGCTACTCCAGCTTTCTTCTGATTGCCATTTGCATGGAATATTTTTCTCCATCTCCTCACTTTCAGTCTGTATGTGTCCCTGAGTCTGAAGTGTGTCTCTTGTTGATAGCATATATATGGGTCTTGGTTTTGTATCCATTCAGTGAGTCTGTGTCTTTTGGTTGGAGCATTTAGTCCATTTTCATTTAAGGTAAATATTGATATGTATGTTCCTATTACAATTTTCTTAATTGTTTTGGGTTTGTTATTGTACGTCTTTTCCTTCTCTTGTGTTTCCTGTCTAGAGAAGTTCCTTTAACATTTGTTGTACAGCTGCTTTGATGGTGCTGAATTCTCTTAGCTTTTGCTTGTCTGTAAAGATTTTAATTTCTCTGTCGAATCTGAATGAAACCCCTACTGGGTAGAGTAATCTTGGTTGTAGGTTTTTCTTCTTCATCACTTTAAATATGTCCTGTCACTCCCTTCTGGCTTGCAGAGTTTCTGCTGAAAGATCAGCTGTTAACCTTATGGGGATTCCCTTGTATGTTATTTGTTGTTTTTCCCTTGCTTCTTTTAATTTTCTTTACATTTAATTTTTGATAGTTTGATTAATGTGTCTTGGCCTGTTTCTCCTTGGATTTATCCTATATGGGACTCTCTGCCCTTCCTGGACTTGATTGACTATTTCCTTTCCCACATTAGGGAAGTTTTCAAGTATAATCTCTTCAAATATTTTCTCAGTTCCTTTCTTTTTCTCTTCTTCTTCTGGGACCTTTATAGTTCAAATGTTGGTACATTTAATGTTGTCCCAGAGGTCTGGAGAGTATATTCAGTTCATTCTGCTCTGTGGTAGTTATTTCTACTATTTTATCTTCCAGGTCACTTATCCATTCTTCTGCTTCAGGTATTCTGCTATTGATTCCTTCTAGAGAATTTTTTAATTTCATTTATTGTGTTGTTCATCATTGTTTGCTCTTTAGTTCTTCTAGGTCCTTGTTAAGTGTTTCTTGTATTTTCTCCATTTTTTTCCAAGATTTTGGATCAAGTTTATTATCATTACTCTGAATTCTTTTTCAGGTAGACTTCCTATTTCCTCTTCATTTGTTTGTTTTGGTGTGTTTTTACCTTGATCCTTCAACTGCTGTGTGTTTCTCTTTCTTCTCATTTTGCTTAACTTACTGTGTTTGGGGGTCTCCTTTTCACAAGCTTCAGGTTTGTAGTTCCTGTTGTTTTGGGTATCTGTCCCCTGTGGCTAAGGTTGGTTGCTTGGTTTGTGTAGGTTTCCTGGTGGAGGGGACTGGTGACTGTGTTCTGGTGGATGAGGTTTGATCTTGTCTTTCTAGTGGGCAGGGCCACGTCTGGTGGTGTGTTTTGGGGTGTGTGACCTTATTATGATGTTAGGCAGCCTCTCTGCTAATGGGTGGGGTTGTGTTCCTGTCTTGCTAGTTGTTTCGCATAGGGTGTCCAGGACTGTAGCTTGCTGGTCATTGAGTGCAGCTGGGTCTTAGCATTGAGATGGAGATCTTTGGGAAAGCTCTCACTGTTTGATGTTACATGGAGCTGGGAGGTCTCTGGTGAGACAATGTCCTGAACTCGGCTCTCCCACCTGACACCCAGCTGGAGCACCAAGACCCTGTCAGCCACACATCTCAGAAGAAAAGGCAGAAAAAAATGAAAGAAAGAAAAAAAGAAAAGCTAATAATAAAATACAGTTATTAAAATAAAAAAATTGAAAAATTATTAAACATAAAAAATTAAAATGCAATAAAAAAAGAAAATGAAAGAAAAAAGCAAGCCACCAAACCAAAAAACAAATCCACCAATGATAACAAGCACTAAAACCTATACTAAAAAAA
>NW_020171990.1:3121631-3152329 GCF_003031525.2 Neophocaena asiaeorientalis asiaeorientalis
CAGAGAGCAACCAAATCAATAAACAAATCTACCAGTGATAATAAGCTCCAACTACTAAACTAAGATAAACATAAAACCAGAAAGGAATCAGATGCAGAAAGCAAACCCCAAGTCTACAGTTGTTCCTAAAGTCTACTGCCTCAGTTATGGGATAATTCATCACAGATGCAGGGTACATCAAGGTGATTGTGGAGATAATCCACTGCTCCTGAGGCTGCTGGGAGAAATTTCCCTCTCTCTCCTTTGTTTGCACAGCTCCTGGAGTTCAGCTTTGGATTTGGCCCTGCCTCTGCATGTAGGTCACTTGAGGGAGACTGTTCTTTGCTCAGACAGGACAGGGTTAAAGTAGCAGCTGATTCGGGTGCTATGGCTCACTCAGGCCGGGGGGGAGAGAGGGATACAGAATGTGGGACAAGTCTGCGGCAGCAGAGACTGGCGTGATGTTGCACCAACCTGAGGTGTGCCATGTGTTCTCCCAGGCAATTTGTCCCTGGATCACGGGACCCTGGCAGTGGCAGGCTGCACAACCTCTTGGAAGGGGAAGTGTGGATAGTGACCTTTGCTTGCACACAGGCTTCTTGGTGGCTGCAGCAGCAGCCTTAGAGTTTCATGCCCTTCTCTGGTGTCCACTTTGATAGCCACGGCTTGCATCTCTGGAGCTAATTTAGGCTGTGCTCTGAATCCCCTCTCCTCATGCATCCTGAAACAATGGTCTCTTGACTCTTAGGCAGGTCCAGACTTTTTCCCAGACTCCCTCCCAGCTAGCTGTGGTGCATTAGTCCCCTTTAGGCTGTGTTCACGCAGCCAACCCCAGTCCTCTCCCTGGGATCTGACCTCTAAAGCAGGAACCTCAGCTCCTAGCCCTCACCCACCTGGCAGGTGAGCAGAAAAGCCTCTCAGGCTGGTGAGTGCTTGTCGGTAGTGTTCCTCTCTGCGGGAATCTCTCTGCTTTGCTCTCTGCACCCCTATTGCTGCGCTCTCCTCCATGGCCCCAAAGCTTCCTCCCTGCCATCCCTTGTCTCTGCCAGTGAAGGAGCTTCCTAGTGTGTGGAAAATTTTCCTCCTTCACAGCTCCCTCCCAGAGGTGCAGGTCCTGTCTCTATTCTTTTGTCTTTGTTTTTTCCTTTTTTCTTTTGCCCTACCCAGGTATGTGGGGAGTCTCTTTCCTTTTGAGAAGTCTGAGGTCTTCTGCCAGCATTCAGTAAGTGTTTCGTAGAAGTTGTTCCACATGTAGATGTATTTCTGATGTATTTGTAGGGAGGAAGGTGATCTCCACATCTTACTCCTCTGCCATCTTGAAGCTCTATCTTTCTATTCACTTTTATAACATTCCATCATAATCCCAATAACTCTTTCCAATACCACTGCTATCATGCCCATCCAAGAAAAAAATGAAATATGAAGATTTACTCCAAATCATCCCAGATAGGAAATGATTTTAAAATCAAGAAAGATGCTTGAAATATGTCCAGAATTCAACTCAGGTAAGATAGAAATTTCTATCTCCTGAAATCCAATAGAAGCTTCCAAAGAATGAAAATGAAGTAGTAGTTGGTCAATAATACTTCATCATATCCCCTCTTTAATGGTGATACCAACTTTATTTAATACTTCCTACTGCCAGTTAAAGATGCTTGATAAGCCTCTGGCATTTCATCAGGTTTTAACTGCCTAGTGTATTCTGCTGACATTAACCAATATCAAGTTTAAGACCCACAGCTTAAGCTTCAGATCCTCTATTCTAGAGTTCACAGAGGAAATAGAAATTGAGGAATAAAGTGCTTTAAGTTTTTACTATCACAAGCAAGACTGAAAGTGGCTCCAAATCTGGTAGTATAGTCACTCACTTGTTTTAACCATTGCTCATCTTTAACATTCAAGCCTAAGATCTGCTACGTCAATTTGGGTTTGAGTTTGGTTTATATTGTCCAGCGCATCCCATAGAAGGAAGGGATGTAGCTGCTTAGCAAACTGGGCATCATAATGTGCCATATGGTTTACCTGGTGTATGGACGGAATGTTTGTGTTAAATGTTAAAAATCTTTGGCGTTTGGAAGGGAACTAGGTCATGAGTACTAGCCCACATGAATGGAATTAGGGCCCATATACGAAGAGACATAAGAACTCTCTCTCTGCCTCCCTCTCCCTCTCTCTCTCTTTTGCCTGGCATGTGAGGATACATTGAGAAGAGAGTCATCTGCAAACCAGGAAGTGTTTCCTCACCAGACACAGGATCTGCTGGTACCTAGATCTTGGACTTCCTAGCTCTTAGAACTGTGAGTGGGTTGTTATTTAAGTCACTCAGTCTATGGTAATAAGTTATAGCAGTCTGAGCTAAGACACGTGGTCTCTGTGCCATGGATAAGTACACTTCAGCACCTCAGGAAACTGTAGAACCTTCTGAGTCATCCCAGCTGCAGCTTACTCATCACCACCCAAGGTGGGAAACACATCATGTTTCTCCCCATGTGAGGAATGGTAGCTCTAAGCCACCCAGTCAGTGGCTCATAACACCAGGGTACTCCTTTAACTCCTTTAGGAATGCAGGCTCACTGAATTACCAGCAATAGAAACCATATCTTCATGATGAAAACAGGTACTAACAACACTCCTCAACAGTAACTTTGATGAGAACCTCTAGATGAGAGGCTTGGTTAGTGACAGGTTAGACCACTTGATTCCAACATGTAACACTACGTTAGGTGGCCAAGAGTGCAGGCTTTTTTCCTTCAGGGGAGCCTCTTCTGTGCCTCTGCAGCTGTCAGTGGATGAAATTACCCCATGGTATTTCACAGCATCCTCATTTCTTTATTCCAGTTCTCCTTTCCTAATAGTTCCCTAATTACCATTACCTAGATCAACAACTATACTATGCAGAGTCTGCTGCTGAGATAGATTAACAACAGCTGGTCCATTCTTTAGTGAATTCTAGATTATGAAATTGGTAAATAGTAGTATTTCTCTGACTCCAAAAGGGGCAATGGTTAAACTTGACGTGAATCAACATATGTATTTTAGATATGTATTTGCCCCAGGGCCTTGGTCAGCACCACTATCAAAAGTGTTATAGAAGATTTGGTTCACTGACATGAAACTGCGTGTAACGTCACTGCATAAGAGAGAACCTACCTTATAGTAAAGAGATGTGGTAGTAGTCACAAAGTCAAGGGTGTACCACCTACAAGTCACCCAGAGTAGAGAGAATGGAATGGTTTGTTAAAGAAGTGGCTGAGACGCCAGCCTGGAAATGGTTATCTGCAAAGGTGGTCATGTCAAACAATCAGGTGTCAAGTGAGTCAGTTAGGAAAATAAACTAAACTGAAAGTAGCAATCAGGCCTTATTCACTTACTGTGACAATGCATGTAAGATAGAATGCTCCAGAATGGCGAAAGTCTGTCATCATATGATGTAGCATGGACAGGGCATGAACAGGGCACCTGTCACTGCTGAGGAGACCCAAACAAAAGACTCCTGTCTCATTATGTACACATGGGCTAAAGGGATAGGAGGATTGGAAAAGTACAGAGAAAAGTACTTATCCAAAGCCACTGATAAGCCAAAGCCCTCTTGGTAGAGGTGGCTGGGAAGTATCTCAGCCAAGGTCCCTGATAAGAAGGACTTCAAGTGTAAGACCTGGGCTAGGAATGCAGACATGCCTGTGAGCATAGCTGGCCTAGGGATGACACTGACTATAACTCTCTCAGAAAACTGAAATATACTGGCTATGAACCAACTCTGGTATGGGGAAGGTAGCTTCCCCTCATGAGAACTGCTAGGGAAAGACTTGTAATCTATGGTCAAGCCTGAAAGATCACACATAGGATTCTATCTGGAGCCGGACTCCCCACAGGATACAGTGTACACCTTAAACATCCAGTGTTTGAAAGTGCTGTATTTCCACTAAGTAAAATTCACAGGGCTAGGAACCATAGGTGGAAAGTAAAGTAGAAATGACCCCATTTAGTATAACCCCAGGTACCCACTTTGGGGAATTTGAGCTTCCTGTCCCAACTTTAGTCTCTGTGGGTATAGAGGTTCTGATTCCTAGAGCTGTAACACTTTCAACAGATGACACAGTAAAAGTCCTATTGAGTTTTAACGTACAGCTGCTGCTGCCTGGTCACTTCAGTGTCTTTGTGACAAGAGACCAGCAGACAAGAAAAGGGATTTCCATACAAACAGAGTTATTTAATCTGATCATCAAGAAGTAATGGGTACCACTACACCAAAGTGGCCATGGAAGAATATATTTGTAACTTGGGTTTCCACCTGGCTATCTTTTATTGTTCTTGTGCCCAGTTTCAGTAGTAAATAGATCAAACTGGCAGGCATAGCTTGACAATAAGACATGGTAACAGGTGCTCAGGTATCTCGGTATTGAGCATTTGGGTTATCCTACCAAAGAAGTCATATAAATCAGCAAATATGTTCATCATTGGTGAGAGGAATATGGATTGATGATACAGGAAAATGATGAGGAGTATCACGTGTCCTTGAGATCAAATTCACATCAGGGCTGTGGTCTCACTAAACCTTCTAAATTTCCCAGGATACAAGACCAAAAATATTCCTGGAGATCTATTCCTAGATGGGACACATTTACAATAAGAGACATATAGGTCTGAGCTGCATTCACTATAGTGGATACTATCATGCTGTATAATAACCTCTCTTTATGGATAATTAACCCCTCCCCCACTTGCTAAGAGTAACAGTGTAGCTCACAGCTGTATCCGTCATTGGGATGTGCCTTTGATCTTAAGGAATTACGTGATCCACCATAGTTATGCCTCTTCCTGGGACGATACCAAAAGTACATGCCAACTCCAAAGTTTCCCACAAGATTGATTAAGTTGTTATTTGCAACTCCACAGAATTTCCCACTACCAAATTGTGTCTTCATCACTTTCTTACAGCTGTATCTCCGAAGCACACATCCTAGTAATCTTCCTGCAATAACTCGTCATCTCAAAGTTGTTTTACGGGGAACCAACCAGGTAGGGATGCTTCAAATTTATATTTCTCCCATTACTCTTGACTTAAATCACAAGACCATGCTTTCTAATTCCAAAGGAACCCTGCAGACGTCAGAGATCTTGCCCAAGAATGACAACTTAGATTTGGCTGAATTTTTTTTTTTTTTTTTTTGCTGCTGTTGTTATTGTTGCTTGTTTTTTTTTTTTTTTTTGATGTTGTTGAGATGAGTTTTGTGTGTGTGTGTGTGTAACTTTTAACTTCCAAATGCTAAACAAGGAGTGTAAACTCTGCACAAGTAAGAATACAAGTAAGTGCATAGTTTCCTGAATATCCCGTTGAAACTTACCTGCAGTGTTTGAAGTCAATACAACCTACTTGCAGTGAGCAACCTACCTGGTCAGGAGAATAATGGAAGATGTAAGTTCACTGTGTACTTTTCAATTCAACTGAGGGAGGAATATATCATCACTCACAATTCTCCCTAAGGAATATTATAAGGATTTTGTAATTCACACAAGAAGAAGGATAAAGACCAATTCTCTGGGTATGGTCATGTTTTACTTCCAACACCCTCCATAGGCATAAATTCATTATCTGACACTTAATAGATCACACCTTCCAAATCTGATTTTATCTAATCTTTAAATATGGAAGAGGTGGCAATTCCTACTTTCCTATTTCATTTCTGATCCAGTAATAATTGACCCACTTACAAGTCTGAAGTGTATTGTCAGTCAGTTTATTCTTGGTCTTCTTTTTGAAGCAAGAAATCTAGAGCAAGTCAAATTTATCTTTGAATATAAGGAATATCACATGGTATTTAAAAATGAAAGCTCTAAAGCCAAATGATCTGTATTTGAACTCAAAAATTACTTAACAACTTTGTTCCTCAGCTCTCTTATCTGTAAAGTGAAGTAAGCTCCTGCATAAGGTTGTGGTAAAGAGAACAGAGATGAGTGTCAAGCAATTTACAGAGCCCAGTACACATGCATCCCCTTTAAGTCCTACAGATTAAATGAGATCATTCTTGTGAAGCACATGGTTGGTGCTGCCACACAGTAAGCATCTGATACATATTATATTCTATAATTAATGCCAATATAAGAGTAATTATAATCTGTCTATGACCACAACAACATTTATCTTACAAGATGCTCTCAAGGTTAGTGATAAGTTATATGAAGCAATCATTACAGCGTTTGGTCCATTGTAGGTGCTCAATAATTGGCCACCATTATCAGAATTCTGATCTCTCTTGCTTCTTAATTCTTTTGTTCATAAATCAGTATAGTCCCTGTTCATAAAAACACACACTGCCTTCTCGAGTCTTGTTTTGGAATCATAAAAATGAAAAAAAAAATATATATATAGAACCCAATTCAGAATCTTGTCTTAACTTCAACTGAGGTTTTATTCTTGTTTTAAAATTATTTTATTAAGTTCCAGGACTTACTTCTTACAATGGTAATGATGATAATGCTCAGATGATTTGTTTACCCCACACTTTAATTCATGTCATTAATTATAAGGAGATGGCATCTTTTTAAAATGGGTGATTTTTAGAGCATTTTTAGGTTTACAGCAAAGTTGAAATTTACAGAAATTTCCCCATATACCCCTGCCTCATATGTAAACAGCTTTTTTTTTTTTTTTTTTTTTTTTTTTTTGCGGTACGCGAGCCTCTCACTGTTGTGGCCTCTCCCGTTATGGAGCACAGGCTCCGGACGCGCAGGCTCAGCGGCCACGGCTCACGGGCCCAGCCACTCCACGGCATGTGGGACCTTCCCGGACCGGGGCACAAACCCGCGTCCCCTGAATCGGTAGGCAGACTCTCAATCACTGCGCCACCAGGGATGCCCAACAGCTTTTTTTTACATTACTAAAAGATCAAGTTTGACTAACATGAGCTCCCCAATATACATCTTTATCATCCAAAATATTTGTCTTTATAATATTCTCTTTTATTATATTCTCAGATACATTGATATACTGCTATCTTTTAAGATAAAGTATCCTCAACTCCATTTTCTTCTTCATCCTCTGGGGACCCCTGTTTCAATTACCCTTGAACACAATACCTCTCAATTCATCTCTGACCTTTTACTGTCCAATGTCTAAAGCTTTGCAATATCTTCATATGACACTTTGGTTTCCTTCTCTTTTTGTTTCATTTCCACTTCCAGATTTTTTAAACAAGTGGTATATATTGACTGCCTCTATTTATAATCACCAACTCACAACTTCTCAAGAAACATTTGAAATGTTATGGTTTCTAAGGAAGCTCCCATTACCTCTTCATCCTCAAACTCCTGCTCTCTCAATTCTTCCTCTCATTATAACTCTTTTTTAACATTTGGCCACTCCTTGAAGCAGTCAGAAATTGCTTAAGAAAAGGCATGAAAGCAAGGAAGCAACTATGTGTTCTGGGAACACATCCAAATTTAGTCCCAGAAGTTACAGGAACCATGCAAAATATAAAAGAGACATGTAGGGAGGAAAAACAAACACTCACAAAATCAGAGTTAGAAAAACAAGTTTCTACCATGAGACGTCACTGTCTAAATACTTATTGTGTACAAGACAAGGGATCAAGTTTCCCTTTAACCTGGTTATGTGTGTATGTGTGAAATTGGCATAATTAGCTCAAATCAATGAAGAGTCTACAGTCATTACTAAGCTGGCTCTTTTTCCTCTTTGTGACTTCAATATTATTGATTAAAATAACAAATTAAAATGAATGTGAAGAGGCCTGTGAAAGAGGCTCAACACAGCTGGAAGTGTGACAGTAGTGAGTCATCAAGAGAACAAAGCCCTTAACTACTCTTCTTGGAAAGATGAATGCTTCAAATTATCCTGACAATAATTGATTATCAGAAATTGATAATTGTTAATATCATATGTAATCATCCAACATAGTGCTTGATTTTGAAATTTTGTGTCAGGTTTAAATAGAACTAGAATAGTGTGAATAGAGATGGATTTGGGTAATATAAGCAGAAATTTCTGAGCAAAAAAATGAGCCTATTGCATCAGAAATCAATCTTCATGTACTAAACATAAATAGGGCCTTTTCCTCAGGCAGAAGAACCTGGAAAAAATGTGCCCTATAAATTCTTACAAAGCAGTAGTTACACAAAGTTATTTTTTAAACAAGGAATTTTGAATCCATCTTTAGGAACTGTACAACATAAGCTAAATAATGGTATTTGGTGTCCTTGAGAGATAACACTTCAGGAAAATAAGCATTAGTTTTAGAACAATTTAATGCCTTTACTTTTCCAGAAGATTGATGGGAAATTCATTCCAGGCATTTAAAGAAGCACAAAATATGCAAAATTTACTATCTAGGCAACATTAAACCATTAGTATAAGGATTATATGCATTTGAATCAGTGACTATAATTAAGATAATTTTCATTTTTTGAAAAAAAGAGTGAAATCAAATGAAAATGAGTCATTCAGAAATTGGATAACAGAAGTGCAAAGTATTATGAATTTTATCTTGCATCATCTTCACGATTGTTGTCTAATTTGTATTCTAGCTCATTAATACTAATTTTACCTGATATTATAAAATTAGACTTTGAGTGCTTTTTGCCTATTTTAATATGAAGCAAAAATTCACATGAAGTTAGGGTTTTGATATACAGTTATACTTTTTCTAATACATATTAAAGAAACATATCTAACTATGATTTTTTAAAGTAGGTCTACATAACGCCTAAAATCATCTTGTAACTAGATTTGAGGAGAGAGGGAAACAATTCAATTCTTTAGATATTGTCTTAGTCAGCTTGGGCTGCTATAAAAAAATACAGGACTGGGTGGCTTAAACAACAGACATTTATTTCCAAAATTTCTAGAGGCTGGGAAGTCCAAGATCAAGCTGCCAGCAGATTCAGTTACTGGTAAGAACCCTCTTCTTGACTTGCAGATGGCCACATTCTCACTGGGGGCTCATGTGAAGAGAATGCTGGTGTCTCTTCTTAGAAAAACACTAATTCCATCATGAGGGGGTGCACCCTTGGGACCTCATCTAAATTTCAATTTGAAGAAATAATCAGTTAACAATTTAACTGCAATAAAAACTAGTGTTTTCTCATTTTAACATAAAAGATGTTATATCATATTCTAATTTAAAATTTTATGTCCATAACCAAAAGTATTTCATTGTGACATTTTATTCCTAAAAGTAAACTTATTTTAATATAATTGGCATACAACAAATTTAACCCATTTTAAGTACAAATTTGTAAGTTTGGACAAATGTACACACCCATGTAACTGCAAGGCAATCAAGAAACAACTTTTTAAATTAAACTTTAAAATTATTATCAAAAGTGTTTTCTCATTCCTTCATAGTCAAGCCTCTTACCTATTACTCTATATTACTTTTTTCCTATACTAGAATTTCATATAAATTGAATTACATAGAATGTACACTTTTATGTCTGGCTTCCTATTTTCAGCATAATAATTTTGGGATTCATCCACAGTGCTTTAATATCAGCTGTTCATTTTTAAATTGATAATTAGGATTGCTTTTTATAAACATATCATAATGTTTAAGAATTTGCTTTTTGATAGACATTTTGGATTTTTCTAGTTTTAAGCTAGTATGAAGAAATCTATTCTGGAGTAATGCACTCAAGATTTTTTGAGACAAAAAGTTTTTACTTTTCTTGGGTAAATACCTAGAGTGGGATTACTGGGCCATATGATGGTTATGTTAAACTTTGTAAGAAATTGCCTAATAATTTTTCCAAAATGTTTGTATCGTGTTATACCGCTATCGACAATGTACCAAAAGTCTGGTTATATCACAACCTGACTAGGACTTTTATTCTCAGTCTTTTCAAGTTTTACCCATTGCAGTGAATGTGTAGTAGTATCTCACTGTCATATTAATTTACATTTCCTTGATGCCTAATAGTGTTGAGCAGTTTTTGAAGAGTTTCTTTTATTATGTTTCTTTAATGTCCTTTGCACATATTTTTAAATTTTTATTGGATTGTAAGAGTTTTGTTTTTTGGTTTTTTTTTAATATATTCTGGAGGCAAGTTCTTTTTAAAAGATATATGAATTGCAGATATTTTCTGCCAATCTGTGTTTTGTATTTTCATTTTGTTAATGAAATGGTGAGTTTTGAAGAACAAAATATTTTAATTTTGATGAAATTTACCAACAATTATGTCTGTTAAATTTTGTGGTTTTCGTTTACTATTTAAGCCATTTTTGCCTGTTCCAAGGATTTTCTTCTATGTTTTCTTCAAGAAGTTCTACAGTTTTAGCTTTGACATCTGGGTTTATAGAGATTGGGTATATATGTAGCTCTAAAGTCATACCATATTGTTTTAAAATTATTTCTTGAAATGGCTTTTCTTTCCCTTCTTAATTTCCTTGGCGCCTTTTTTTTTTTTTTTCTGCTGTACTCGGACCTCCCACTGCTGTGGCCTCCCCCGTTGCACAGGCTCCGGACGCGCAGGCTCAACGGCCATGGCCCACGGGCCTAGCCGCTCCGCGGCATGTGGGATCTTCCCGGACCAGGGCACGAAGTCGTGTCCCCTGCCCTGGCAGGCGGACCCCCAACCACTGCGCCACCAGGGAAGCCCCCTCTTGGCGCCTTTTTAAAAATCATTTCACCATATATGTGTAGGTGTATTTCTCTAATCTCCATCTTTACGCCTATATTATTGCCTATACCATAATTTTTGTTTATTTTGACTTTATGATGAGTCTTAAAATAAGAATGCTTTGGTCCTTTGCATTTGAAATTCTGTTTGCTGTACTGTTTCATTTCCAAATGCTTATAGATTTTAGAAGCAGCTTTTAAATTTCTACCAAAACCCACACCAGGATTTCTATTGGGATTTCATCAAATCTGTAGATCAATTTGGGAATAATATCATGTTTACAACATTGACCTTCTCAATTTGTAAATATGCTACATGTCTCGCTGTGACAGTTAAATTTATGTATCAACTGGCTAGGCTACCCAGTTGTTTAGTTAAACTTCAATCTAGATGTTGCTGTGAAAGTATTTTTTAATGTGATTAATGTAATCAGTAGACTTGAGCAGAGCAAATTATCCTCCATAATATGGGTGTACCACATCCCATCAATTGAAGGCTTCAAGAAAAAAGACTGAGGTCCCCCAGAGAGGAAGGACTCAAGACTGCCTTCAGAATCCAGGCTGCAACATCAACTCCTGTCAGAAATTCCAGCATGCTGGCCTGCCCTGCAAATTTTAGCTTCTACAACTGTGGGAGCCAATCTCTTAAAATGAATCTTCTCCTTATTTGTATATATGCTATTGGTTCTGTTTCTCTGGAGGAAATTGACCCTAGTAAATTTCTTAATTTTTAGAACTTTTAAAATGTCTTTCAGAAAAGTTTCTTTAAATTTTCACTGTAAAAATATTGCACATAGTATTTAAAACTAATCTGAAAACATTATATGTTTTTGATGTTATTGTAAACTTTTATGCTATTATGTTTGTTGCTGGTATAAAGAGATTCAACTAATTTGTGTTATTTTCAATTTGAATTATTTAGCTTTTTGAAATTCACTTGTTTATCTAGTTCATTTTAGTAGAGACACCCTAGGATTATTTATGTATATAAGTATTTTTTTCTGCAGAAAGAATACATATTACTTCTTTATTCCCAATTTCTATACTTTTTATTGCTTTTTCTTTCCTCATCCAGAAAGAAAAGCGAAACCTTAGGAGAAATTATCAGTTTCATTTTGTGTTGTGAGAAACAACTTATAGAAATAAAAACAAGATTGTTACAGAGAGGAGACAGAATAGTATTAAAGAAAAACTATGGACATATTTGATTCTATAAACAATTCAGAACTTTTTATATAACTTTTCATACCTAAAATAAAATCAATAGGCAAATTCAATATAATACTTCTGCAATAATTTCAAGCAGAAATTATATATTATATGACTATATTTTTACACATCTTTTATTTATTTATTTATTTTTGGCTGCACTGGGTCTTCATTGCTGCGCATGGGCTTTCTCTGGCTGCGGAGGGCGGGGGCTACTCTTCATTGCTGTGTGCAGCCTTCTCATTGCGGTGGCTGCGATCTTAGTTGCTCCACGGCATGTGGGCTCTTCCTGGGCCAGGGTTCGAACCCGTGTCCCCTGCATTGGCAGGCGGATTCTTAACCACTGCGCCACCAGGGAAGCCCATATTTTTACACATCTTTTAGAGATGTGTTTTTATCTAATTGGAAATAATATTTGCCAAATATAGACAAGTGTTCAAAAAGAATGTGTGCACTTTCAACTTCTGAGAACTTTCAGAACTGAGAATATATCAGTTTGATAAAAGACTGTGAGGAAGAAAGCAGAATCTTTTCAGGTGTGATTTATTTTCAAAGATGATTAGTAATCATCATGCATGCAAAAAGGCAGAATACGGTGACACAAATGGGTCAAGATTAAAAAAAAAAAAAAGCAGAAGGAAATAATGACTGCTTGTACAGCATAGTATATTCTGTTCCTGCTCCTGGATGTTGTGAGTCTCTTGGCATTGGGCAGGATAGCATAATATCACGAATCCTGGAGCCAAATAACCTGAGTTCACATTCTGTCTTTCTCACTGTGTGATTACACTGGCATCTTGGGATATATTTTTAATCTTTCTGTGCTTCATATGTAAAATTCAGGTAATTATTGTAGCAAACTAATAAGGTTATTATGACGATTAAATGTTATTATTCAGAATGATTTAGAAGAGTTCCAGACACATACTGAGGTGTGTGTGTGTGTGTGTGTGTGTGTGTGTGTGTGTGTGTGTGTGTGTTAAATACAATTTTAAATGAATTCTACTTTGGAAAGAAGACATATTACTCATATGCCTCAAGGCAAAAGTATAATAGTCACAAGAATTATTCCCATGATTCGTTCAAGAAGTTACATGTTTAATTACACAAAGATTACAGATTTTACTATACAGAAAATATTTTTAGTCCATTTTATAGGGTATTATCATAAAATAAAAAGATGCTACTAAAATTTTTCATGCATTCATGAAGAATTAAGATTCTCCATCAGCACTCTGTGTTCTTTCTTCCTTTCTCTATTCATTACATCACAATTTCTTGGTCTTCAAATGGCAGTGTGAATCAGAAGTCTCTGATCCCTGTCTCTAGGATACATTGTTTTTTTTTTTTTTTTTTTTGTTTTTTTTTTTTTTTTTTTTCTTTTGGGTTGTTTTTTTCTCTTCTCTTTTTCCTTTTTTTTTTTGGTGTTTTAAAAAAAAAGTGTCCCCTGCATCGGCAGGCGGACTCTCAACCACTGCGCAACCAGGGAAGCCCTCTAGGATACATTCTTGATACATGTCTTAATGAACCCTACCTTCTTGCCTTTATGGTACTCATAACAATGGTAATTAAATGTTGCTGTAATTATTCCTTTATATCTTTCTCACAGCAAAACTTTAAGCTGCTAAAATACAACAGTATTTCTTCCACATCTGTTTCTAGCAGAGGGTCTGATACAAACTATACATAAGTTCCCTGAGAGAGGGATCTAGCTGTACTCTTTTTATCCCTAGCTGTTGAGCATATTAGTGGTATAAAGTGGTGCAGTAAATATTTGTTGCATGAATGATAAAACCATGTAACATAAAATAAAAGTAATAAATTATTATTTCCGAGTGATAAATCATAGTTTTGCTTTGCAAAGTTACCATGTGGATTTTTGGTTCTGCGATTTGAAAACACTACCTTGAGTCACTGTCTAGCAGTATAATTCTAGTCAACTTCTCTTGCTTTTACTTAATGATTTGAACATGTGTGGGAGGCAGAATTTTATGATGGTCCCCAATAACCTGGCCTCTAGTGTACATATATATTCTTCCAGTTTTCCAATAAAACACTTATCCAGGTGCTGCTATGAAGGGATTTTGAGCACATAATTAAAATTCCAGATTAGCTGAACTTACAACAGGAAAACTATGGAAGGACTCTTTAAAAACTAGGTCTAGAGGTTAAACATGGGGAAGAGAGTGGTGGTGGTGGTGTCAAAGATATTTGATGTGTGAGAAAAATTCCATGCAAGAGAAATTCTGTGTTGCTAGCTTTGAAGATGGTAAGAAACAAATGGAAAAAAAAGTACAGCAGCCTCTAGGAGCTGAGAGTGACCCTCATTTCCCAGCAAGGAAATAGGGACTTAAGTCCTACAGCTGCAAGGAACTGAATTTTGCCAACAATCTGAATGAACTTTGAAATGGATTCTTCCCCAGATCCTCAAAACAGGAACACAGCTTGACCGACATCTTGAATTTCAGCCATTGAGATATTAAGAAGGGAACCCAACTGCATTGTACACAGACTTCAGACCTACAGACTTGTAAGCTAATAGTGGGGACTGTTTTCAGCTACTGAGTTTATGGCAATTTGTAATGCACCAATAGAAAACAGAAACACCTCTTTATAGAAACAAGTAGATTTGTTTTGCAAATGTAAAGAAAAGTTGTACAAGCCTCAGATGAACTAAATTTGTCTGACCATAACTTCTTGAGACTCAATTTTAACTGCTTAATAATATAATTTTTAAATACTAAAAATATAAATACATGTATATAAATACTTATATTTATATAAAGAAATAAAATATAAAAGAATAACTTTTTAAAAATTGAGTCTCAAACAAGATGAAAGAAAGCAGTTTATGAAATTACTTTATTACAACACATCTTCTCAGTTACCTCTAGTCATTAACATAATGTTAATGGAAATGAAGATTTATAAACAATATTTTAAAAATAAGTATTGTATACTTGGCAGGGATTTTATCTGTGCTTCCAAACACATGCTGGCTCGTTTGTATATGCCAGAAACATAATCCAGATTTATAGCTCTCAAAAGTTGGTTTCCTTCAACATCCATTGACCTTCACCACTTGTGTTTCATGTGCTTGTTTGATCCCTGCCACTTCATGTGGAGATCACAAAGGGGAGAGAACAATTGCAACCCCCATTGTGTTTGAAGATCAGACCTGTGCCATTTTATTGTGTCCTCCTATAAAAAAAAAATGTGAATCTATAACCTCTAGACCATGATGAGAATAATTTTTCTGTGTAACTGAAACAATTCATATATTCTCAATCAGGAAAGCTGCAGGTGCAAGAAGCAAGCAGGGAAGGGACAAGATGAAGAGGAACTTCTGATTTTCTTCAGCAGTGTGACAGCTGTTCCACTTCATTATATTCAATTCCCAGCACTTCTTACTTCTTCTTCATAATGTTTTTGGAACATTACTGAGCATCCTTTATATATCTGAGTCCCTAGCATTATCATCTCATGTTGCTTTATTACTATAATAAACTTGTGAATCATAGTAACTAACGCAGTAGGGCCCCTATGGTGAATTCATTTTCATAACCTCTTTTGTTGTCACAAATGTGATCCAAAAAGGTGCCAAGTCAGCAGTTCCTCCCTGCTTATTAATGTAGCACATTACAGAGATTCATTTAAAACTTCAACAGATGTAATATAATGGAACACTCTACTTATAATTACAATTATGCTAACACTTAATAATAATTGAAATAATATATTTCATTTTGCTCTAAAGACAGTTGGATCTTTTCAAAAGTAGCTAATCCCTCAGCAGGTTTTCTGCTTAAAAAGCCAGCATAATTAAGTGAGAAGAAAAAGTGGTGATGGCACAAGCAACAAGTGTGCAACTGAAAGGTAGAAATTAAAGAGATTTGGAGATCTAGTTGTTTTTAAAGAGAAAGCAAGGTTACAAAATAAAAATCTGGAAACAATGAGATTTTATAAGTACATGGAAGTAAGAAGTAGTAAAAATATGTCTTGTGATTAGCACAGCTTGTTGCCGTTAAAGTAATATGTAGAATTATGTCAAGTGTAAACAAGTTATTCATAAACAGCTCAGCAAATTCTGTTCTTGAAAGTTTAGTGATGGTAGGAACTCTAAATAGCTATTCTAGTGACTAAAGTAATACCAATTTTTCCATTATGCCATATTTACCTGTGTTATAACATCTATAGCTTATTACAAATACCACTGCAGTATAGAAATTATACACCAAATACTGATAAGACATTGGCTAACAAATAATCAAATTTCTTCTCCAAGTGCAAAATATATATATTTCAGATCTTATTGACCCCAAAATTTTCTATAATGGAAGGACTTTAATCTCACAGTGAAACATGTAATTTTAAATGGATTTTCCTAAAAGATGCTAACACCTTCACATGCTTAATTTTAAGTAAATATGACTGAGTTTTAAATTGATGATGAAACATAGTGATAAATAACAAAAAGATATTTATAGTCTATGTTTTAGGAAAATGTATTTATTTGTAAGCACCACAATTATGCTTTCATTATAAGCTAAATAAATGCCCTGATAGGCACTGGATATCAGACATCCTTCCTCTGGGGGATTTACAACCTAGAAAAAGGCATGCAATAAACAAATATATAATGATAAATTGTGACAACTGCTATGATTAAAATAAAAGTAAGTTCGGGCTTCCCTGGTGGTGCAGTGGTTGAGAGTCCACCTGCCAATGCAGGGGACACGGGTTCGTGCCCCGGTCCGGGAAGATCCTACATGCCGCGGAGCGGCTGAGCCCGTGAGCCATGGCCGCTGGGCCTGCGCGTCCGGAGCCTGTGCTCCGCAACGGGAGAGGCCAGTGAGAGGCCCGCGTACCGCAAAATAAATAAATAAATAAATAAAAATAGTAAGTTCATGTAGGAGAATAACCCGTGTATAGAGTTTAGAATAGAAGTTCTGGAACAGTGCTTCTCACAAGGAGACATTTTAGCAGAGACCAGATTGCTAGGAAGGATAGTATGGGGTAAAGCAGATAGGAAGAGTAGCTCTAGGCTGAGAATACGTACCTAAAACCGCTGAGATACAGATCAATGTAGATTTAGCAGATTGTGAATGGTCGAGGGTAAAAGTTGGAGAAAAGTTAGTTGATGAAGAATCTCTTAGGGCAGGTTAAGGAATTTCGGATTTTATTTTAACTATATTACAAAGTCATGACAATATTTTAAGTAAATGGAGGCTGATGACAAATTAATTTTAATCTTTCAAAACATCACTTTGGATGCTCTGTGGATGCGATACTGTGAGCAGGAGACTTGAGTCCCAGTATAGAGATCAACTCAGAGGTTTCTACAATAATCTAGATGAGTGATGATAGCTCAGACTAAACATTAGAAATTAGGTCTTTGGGAACTATAACTAGGCTAAAAAGTCTCTAAACTTTTATAAGACACAAGAAAAATTATCCTGTACAAGATTATATTAATTTATGAATTTATGAGTTTTTATGCCTTGCTTTATTGCATAAGGTTCTAATGTCTAGTTTTATTAAAGGTTCTGTTAATTAAAAATAAATTAGTAAAGACAAAATAATATAATATTGCTTATATGTTGAATTTAAAAAACAATGATACAAGTGAACTTATATCCAAAACAGAAATAGATCCACAGATATAGAAAACAAACCTATAATTACCAAAGGGAAAAGGGAGGGAAGAGATAGGTTAGGAGTTTGGGATTAATATATTTCCACTACTATATATAAAATAGATAATCAACAAGGACCTACTGCATAGCATAGAGAACTACACTCAATATTTTGTAATAACCTATAAAGGAAAATAATCTGAAAAAAATAGATATATATGTGTATATAACTGAATCACTTTGCTATACACCTGAAACTAACACAACATTGTAAATCAATTATAAGTCAATAAAAAATAAATTAAAAAATGCACACCAAATCATGATGAAATGAACACTGAGCAAAAAGATAAAAGGTAAATACCAAAAATGAGGAAAATTCATTAAATTGTAAGCTATAATATCTTAATATAGTAACTAGAAGGGAGACGTAATTTGCTTATAAAATTTCTAGAAACTAATAAAAGGAAGGAAATATGATTTATCTTCACAAAATATAAATATTCTAAAAGTTCTAAAAAAAATTAAAAGTGTTTGTCAGTTGAAATGAAAGAATTCCTGATACTGCTATTCATTGTGAAATATCTTCATATGAAATCTTGCAGGCTTAAGTCCTGGCTTTGCTTAGACTATTACAAATTCAGGCAAATGGTCTGATACTGAGGAAAGATCAGAAAAAAATATCAACAGAATCCTTATTCCTAACAGGTTTCTGCACATTGTGCTAAAGAATGTAACTAGTAATCACTAACAGAATAACTGCATCCAAGCCTATCTCTTAATCAGATACAATGATGGCCTGGTCATTGGGAAAGAAGCCTGCAGTGGTGAATAGCAGTGGGATACTTCAAGAGAGCAAGGATTGTGCTCTCAATGGTCCTCGCTTTGCAAACTGGCTCTGCACTCAGCAAGGTTTTAAGTTTTGAGCCTCGCTTACCTGGTTAAAAAATACCGATAAGAGTGGCTGAACATAGTCATTGAGAGAATTAGAGATGATGCTAGCAAACCATCATTAGAGTGTCTGATGCATGATAAGCGCTTAGCACATTGTGACTATTTTTCTTTACTTGTTTTAAACGGAAAATAAAGCTAATTTAATGTTGCCTTGAAAATCTTAACGCTTGCAAAAATAATACCAGTAAAGATGCTGATCTAATGAAATTGACAAGCGACAAGACACTGTGTTTTACTCTAAGATACCAGGGACCAGGAAGGTATTTTATACAGTAACTTTAGTATGTAAATACACACTGATCATCCTCCCAACTTCTAAAAAGTCACTCTCAGTATAGAAACATTCACCAGCTGCTTTTACCACAAAAGGAAAACCTGGCAGAGATACTAGGATGTGAGGGATGGAGGACTAAAATAAGGAAGTGAAAAGGAGGGAACACACACATAAAAATATAATAGCAAAACATTATCCACTTCACTATAAAGCACACCCTTCATTTCAGATCAAATTATATGCTAATCTTTCATCCTGAGAACAAAGAGTATACTTACAAAGCCATCTTTTGCCTTATTTTTCTTTCTGTAGATATTTTCACAGTGATTCATTAATTTTAGGAATCAGAGAATTTCACATGTTTATGAAATTACATGTTAATTATATGAAATATATGTGTAAGAAACAACCATGTTACATCAAAATATCTTTTGTGATCCTTCTCAATGATTTTAGGTTACATATCTTTAACTCTGAATGACTAAACTACTTCTGTCCCAAGAGCTGAAGATCTACTCTCTCATGTGTCTTAGAATATTTGAAAGCAGATTTTGCAAGATGGTTTCACTCTTGTTACATTTTAAGGCTTTATTAACAAATATAAGGACTTTAAGGATAATACCATATGGAATTCTTAAACCCTACCTTTCAACTTGCTTTCCTGAAATAGCAGTAATTTGGAAAATATGTCAATAGTATCATAGAAATATAAGCGCACTTATGCACAATGCTCTGCTTCTTTTTATCATCCTTTTATCTATTACCAGCATTTAAGTGCATGTTATATAATATTCAGAGATAAATGTAGCCTCAATTCTTTGAGTTTTTTTTCCCAGTCGCAATGAGTCAAGAAATATCAAAGATTTTAATAATAGACCTTAAAAAGTATAAATTGTAACGCTTGTATTCATATTAATCTTATTCAGAAAAGGCTGGGAACAAACCACTCTAAGGAGATACTTTGATAAAAAATAGAATCTGGCTAGTAGTTATTGGTGGAATATTTTCCAATTTTCTACTAAATACTCATGGAAAGCCAAAAATAAGAGATTGAATGCAGAATGGTAAGACTGCCAATCAACCTGTTATAATGTAGGACAGGTTTTCCCAAAGTACAAGGTCTATAAAACTGGATTAAAGAATGCAATCAGGGTAAATTGGCTAGAGGATATTTTGTCCCTCTCCTTCTATTCACTGGTTTACAAGCACAGGGAAAAACCACTAAGAAATTGGGTATCCAACCATGGTGCCACTCCAAAACTTCAATGTCTTGTCTCAGTGAGCAGGATACTTTTGAGGTAAGTAAATGATAGAGGTGCATTGAATTTTGAGAGCTTGATTTTCAAAAAGTAATTCTTTGTTGGCAGTGGGAGTAAAAGACTTAGTAAGTTCTTGTAACTCCCCATATGCTCTATCTATATCAGGATCAGAGGGGCAAAAAAATGGACAGATGGAAAGAATCATAGTTTATTAGAGCACTATGGATAAAGACCTCAGATAGTAAAACCTAAGCCATATGTTGACACACATTGACCTACTATCCAGGTTCGGTTCAAAGAGGAGGCTTCAATCAGCCACCAAGAGGCTGAGATTTGAGCCAAGTGAACACCAAACATTTGTTTGGTATGCATGGTGACAAATCACTATCAAGGAACAGTAAATCAAGGATCATTTAGGATTGAAAAAGGGCTCCCCTTCTCTGTGTGCTGAGTTTTAGAGCATCATGCTGGAAGTAGCCAATATCTTTGCTCTGCTGTCACGTTCTCATAGTGCCCTCTGCTGCCTTTCATGTAGGCTTGGAGACAACAGGTTGGTTGACAGCTAAAGGATGTGCTTTCAGGTATGAGAGACCAATAAGAAGAAGGAAAAATAATGAGTAGATTTCCTTTTTCACATTTTCTCGATTACCTGAAGATATATTTTAAAGCCATTCTAAGTTCTTGTAAGCAGTATTTCTCCTTCAGTCCCAGGTGAAACAGCCTACATCTCAGAATATTCTATCCAAGTAAATGGAAAAAAAATGTACACTTTAATTTTGTAATTAAGAATTTATTAACAAAAATATTTTTAAGAAGTTAAAATAATTCTTTAGTTGATGATGAGTTAACAATTGATGTTAACAAGTTGTCGCTTTAAAAGCTTAACTACATAAAAATAACATGTTTATACTGCAGATTATGAACCCCCCAAAACAGTATTCCTTTCTACTAATTGTTGAAATTATCATTTTGCAAACCAGTACATGATGTTAGAATGCTTTTGCAATTGAGAAAGTCCAGTACAGTTTAAGAAGTTGAGAATTACCTTTTTTAATCTAAATGTTTGCAGAGAAAAAATTATACAAAACCAAAATTTTCAGAAAATTGCAAAGCAAATGAAACAAATGAAAAGCAATTTAGAGCAAAGCTCATAAAATAGTAGCAGATTTTCATATCACCACAGTTACACCTTTAAAGTTCACCTAGTAGGTCTCAGAGAAATCTATAATGATATAGCAAAACAGTTTAAAGCACAAAATAAATTATTCTGCACAAAGTAAAATGGTGTATTGCTTTAAAATTCATTTATTTTAATGAAATTCTGTAGTAAGTTAATATGAAATGGAGCTTAAAAAGATATCAACATGTAGATTATAAAACTGTGTCCACAATCACATTCAATACTGCAAGCCACTTTTATAACACAAACACAACAGCAGATAGTTTCACTTTGAAGTTTGCTTTAAGTCAAATCACAATTTGATATTTCTTTTTATAGTGAGTAAATGTAAAAGCAAATGTCACAGTGAAAAATAATGTATTTTACACCTGGTTTGTGTTAATAGTGCACATTAATCAATGAATTTTGAAAGTAACAGTTGAAAAAACAACAAAAATTATTTTTCAAAATAGATTTGGTAAATCACACAAACACATAATTTTTTTTGTTATATATTGTAAAGGTTATGTTTATACTACCAACTGTGAATGAGATTAATGAGTTTTCTCAGCACAGTAAACCTCCTTCATGGAAACAGAAGCTAAATTGCAATAAATCATGGGTTTATGTTCACGTATTTATGGGATAGGAAAGATTTAGTGTTCCTCTGTAGAGAAAGCTATCCCAAAGTAAAAGAGAAAATGATGGCATCCATTACATAAAGGTATATAAACTGGGGCAAGCTCAAAGCTGTGCATTCAATACACTAATAATGTCAGTAATTTACTAAAAGTAATTATCATGGCAGAGTTGCATGGTTGTACTTCACCAAAAGTGACAAAATGCTAGTTCAATATGTTAGTTACCTTCACATGATTATGTATCAAGACCAATTAAATTAGAGCTGTCATTTTTCTACATTTCCCTTAAAACTAAACACTACCATTCCTTCCAAAAAAATATCTCATATCATTTAGGCCAAACTTATATCACTGCCTAAGGATGTTTTTTTTTTTTCATTGTTTGTTAAAAAACAAACCTACTGATGATATTTGGCTATCTAGTAAGAGTGTACTCTCTGAAATTTATATAAAAGAAGAGGTTTTGGCCACAAATTTTGTGGACAAACATCTTGAAGACAATCTAGTATCATTTTTAAGTGAATATTTTCCTGGCCCCTTCAATTTGTGTCATCTTACCAGAAAAATTAGCTGAAACCAAACACTGGAATACAATTGTAGCAATACTAATCCAGATGCCAAAAGCCTAGTAAATTTTACTTTGTCTGCACCTCTAAATGAAAGAGTCACTATTGGAAACAGTAGAGTGACCTTTCTGCTCAATATCTTGAAAATAAAAGGACAATGGAATCTGATAGATTTGCTTCTGGGAATGTTATTCAATCTGGTTCAAACATACTGTAATGCTAAGAAAAGAGGAAATCAGGTTGTTTTGAAAAAATCAAGATAATTTCAAGTGAAAGACTGATAAGTAAAAAAATTCTTATGATTAAGAAAATAATTCCAATCTCAACAAATAATGATACAGTATTAAAGTTGAACAAAATCTTGTAAGGCCTGGAATGTCATGTTTCACACACTTTTAAATGGACTGCTTTTCTCATCTCTCTTCAGAAGTAGATCAAACAAACCACAGAGATAAATTTAGATCTTCAATGCTCACATGTAAGTAAAAATTCTTTGTTAAGATTATACAACCTCTATTAATTTGTCATGAAATAGAGACGGTTTGACAGAACACCAGAAGTTACTCATATTGGAGGAGAATATAACTTTTCTAAGGTAGATTTTCCTAGGTCCTTTGAGAAATTTATGTCCATTAATGTATGAGCAGTCACTTCAATATTCCTAAAATATTTGAATCCATTCAGTTTAAATACTTCCAAATAACATATTTAATGAGCACTACTCGAGAAAGAGTCAGAAGTATAAAGATGAATAATGCATAATAGTATCTCTAAAATAGTGAACAATCCATGGGTGGAGATAATATAATATGAGACATTTTGATATTTTCTGAAATGAAAATGTAACATTTTTTAAAACAATGTGCAATCTTGAAAAATAAAGAGCTTAATCTATATTGATTTCTAAGGTTTAGTAAATAGCAAATTGACAAGAGGTAAACTGTTTCTGATTTGGCACCTTTAAAGAGCATATTATCAAACATCTCAGTCTTTATATTATGAAAACTATTGTACGTCACATTTTCACATATGCATTCATACATTTTGGCTCTTCTAGTGCTGTCAGACTATTTGTTAACAATAATTGGCAACTGAGATAAGTGCATCATTTTTGTTTTATTACAGAAACCAACAAAATGATTTGCCTTATTCCCAGCCAAATTGCTTCATTTCTATCTGTACGTGGAAAACTATAAAATGGGTTAATTGTAGTCTTTAGTAGTGTGTTCACACTTGTTCAAAATTTTTCTATTGGCTTGATAGGAACCGTATTATTATAGCAGATTTTAAAACACCACACTGTTGAAAATAAACCAATCATTGTACTTATTCATGTCTTATAAAGATGAGGTCAAAAGAGAGAATACTTCAGCTTTAATGTTTTCTTAAAACTTATTCATTTATAGTCAGTTTTATATAGAAACATTTTACATTTTCTCTCATTTCCAAGAAAATTATTGTATAAAAGAAGTACATAAATATTTTTCTTAATAACTTTAATGAATAATTTTTTTAAAAAAAGAATAAAGTTGTAACAGCAAAAGGACACTGACTCTTCTTCTCTTTTACACATGACACAGTTATGCTTTATTAGGAAGAGTTCCAGAACACAAAATTTAAAGATCATTAATGTGCTGTTAACAAAGAGTTAGAGTCAAGTAAAGGAATGTTTTATAGGTTCAAGGCACATTCAAATCTGCACAACGTCCAAAGTTAGTAAAGTTATAACAAGCTTGGAATACAATAAATAGGCAGATAAACAAAACTATCACCAATCTGATGGCAGAAGCATTTATTTCATTTATTTTCAAATGATTCAAACTTTCCCACAACAAAATTTCTACACACAGACTTCACTGATCAAATCTATCCAAAAAGAAGTAAACACAATTCACCTAAATTTATCAAAGTCCTTTTAAATATAGAGGAAGTGAGACTATGTCCCAAACTCCTTTTGTCACACCAACATATCCTTAATACCAAAACATGATAAAACATGATCCAAAAAATTACAAATATTTAACATAAGTATAGACGAGAAAATCTTTGAAAATATAAGTAAATAAAATTCATCAATACATAATAACATATAATACAGAATGTCCAAATTATATTTATCCCAGGAATGTAAAAATGGCTAAATCAGGAAAATTAATCAGTCATTACGTTAACAGAAACAAATTAACACAATTATATGATAATATCAATAGATATAAAGAAATCACATGACAAGATTACACACACATTTATAGTTAAAAAGTTCAGCAATTAGAAATGAAGTAAAACAAAAAAAAACATTAAAAATCTGTATCTAACATAGTTAGTCCTGGGGATTTAATGCTTTCCTCCCAAATACTGTAAAAAAGACAAGGAGATACTCTTTCAACACTTCTATTAAAAATTTTACTAAGGACTAAGTTAACAGGAGAAAAGACAAGGAAAAGAAATTCAAAAAAATAAAGGGAGTAAAGATTAAAGTGAAAGAAATAGAACTATCCCTATTCACAGACAGAATTATTTATATGAAATATATAAATCCTAAGGAATCCAGAAAACAGCAACTAAAACTTTAAGCAGTTTCTGCAAGCTTGTGGGATATGAAATCAATATACAAGAATCAATATAATTTCTATAATTTGGAGAAAAATAGAAAATATAGCTTAAAATGAACTTACAGTATTAAAAACATAAATATCTTAAAATTTAGGCTGTAGATGGGCAAGTCCTCTTTTAAAATCTACAAAGTATTGCTAAGATAAATTTTAAAAACCTAAAAAAATGGAAAGATAAATCATATTCATGGATGGGAAGGCTACTATGTTTATTTATTTTTTTATTTAATATCTTCATTGAAGTATAATACTTTTACAATGTTGTGTTAGTTTTGGCTGTATAACAAAGTGAATCAGCTATAAGTATACATATATCCCTATATCCCCTCCCTCTTGCGTCTCCCTCCCACCCTCCCTATCTCACTCCTCTATGAGGGCATGAAGCACTGAGCTGATCTCCCTGTGTTATGCGGCTTCTTCCCAATAGCTATCTATTTTATATTTGGTAGTGTATATATGTCCATGCCACTCTCTCACTTCGTCCCAGCTTACAGTTCCCCCTTCCCATGTCCTTAAGTCCATTCTCTTTACCATCTTATTTACCCATTCATCTGCCGATGGACATTTAGGTTGTTTTCATGTCCTGGCTATTGCAAACAGTGCTGCAGTGAACATTGTGGTACATGACTCTTTTGAAGTATGGTTTTCTCAGGGTATATGCCCAGTAGTGGGATAGCTGGGTCATATGGTAGTTCTAGTTTTAGTTTTTTAAGGAACCTCCATACTGTTCTCCATAGTGTCTGTATCAATTTACATTCCCACCAACAGTACAAGAGGGTCCCCTTTTCTCCACACCTTCTCCAGCATCTATTGTTTGTACAGTTTTTGCTGATGGCCATTCGGACAGGTGTGAGGTGATACCTCATTGTAGTTTTGATTTGCATTTCTCTAATGATCAGTAATGTTGATCATCCTTTCATGTGTTTGTTGACAATCTGTATATCTTCTTTGGAGAAATGTCTATTTATGTCTTCTGCCCATTTTTGGATTGGGTTGTTTGTTTTTTTGATAGTGAGCTGCATGAGCAGCTTGTAAATTTTGGAGATCAATCCTTTATCAGTTTCTTCGTTTGCAAATATTTTCTCCCATTCTGAAGGTTGTCTTTTTGTCTTTTTTATAGTTTCCTTTGCTGTGCAAAAGCTTTTAAATTACATTAGATCCCATTTGTTTATTTTTGTTTTTATTTCCATTTCTCTAGGAGGTGGGTCAAAAAGGATTTTGCTGTGATTTATGTCATAGAAGGGTCTGCCTATATTTTCCTTTAAGAGTTTTATAGTGTCTGGCCTTACATTGAGGTCTTTAATCCATTTTGAGCTTACTTTTGTATATGGTGTTAAGAAGTGTTCTAATTTCATTCTTTTACATGTAGCTGTCCAGTTTTCCCAGCACCACTTATTGAGGAGGCTGTCTTTTCTCCATTTTATATTCTTGTCTCCTTTATCAAAGATAAGATAACCATTTGTGCGTGGGTTTATCTCTGGGCTTTCTATCCTGTTCCATCGATCTATATTTCTGTTTTTGTGCCAGTATAATACTGTCTTGATTACTGTAACTTTGTGGTATAGTTTGAAGTCAGGAAGCCTGATTCCTCCAGCTCCGTTTTCCTTTCTCAAGATTGCTTTGGCTATTCAGGGTCTTTTGTGTTTCCATACAAATTGTGAAATATTTTGTTCTAGTTCTGTGAAAAATGCCAGTGGTAGTTTGACAGGGGTTGCATTGAATCTGTAGATTGCTTTGGGTAATATTGTCGTTTTCACAATGTTGATTCTTCCATTCTAAGTACATGGTATATCTCTCCATCTGTTTGTATCATCTTTAATTTCTTTCATCAGTGTTATAATTTTCTGCATAGAGGTCTTTTGTCTCCTTAGGTAGGTTTATTCCTAGGTATTTTACTCATTTTGTTGCAATGGCAAATGGGAGTGTTTTCTTTATTTCTCTTTCAGAAGCGTGGGGTGGGGCCTCTGCTTAGGACCTGCGCAGAAGGGGAGAGGCAGCACATCCAATGGAGGGCCTCTGTAGTGTGGAGCTCTGGAGTTTGGAGACATGTGCCTAGCAGGGTCTTGTTGCTCTGGCCGGGTGTGAGGCCTGACCCTCCGAGGTGGGAGAGCCAAGTTCAAAACATTGGACCAGTAGAGACCTCTCAAACCCACGTAATATCAATTGGCAAGAGCTCTCCCAGAGATCTCCATCTCAACTCTAAGACCCAGCTCCACTCAAAGGCCAGCAAGCTCCAGTGGTGGACACCCCATGCCAAACAACTAGCAAGACAGGAACACAACCCCACCCATTAGCAGAGAGGCTGCCTAACATCATAATAAGGCCACAGACACCCCAAAACACACCACCAGACGTGGACCTGCCCACCAGAAAGACAAGATCCAGCCTCATCCACCAGAACACAGGCACCAGTCCCCTCTACCAGGAAGCCTACACAACTCACTGAACCAACCTTAGCCACAGGGGGAAGACACCAAAAACATCTACCAGAACACAGGCACCAGTCCCCTCTACCAGGAAGCCTACACAACTCACTGAACCAACCTTAACCACAGGGGGAAGACACCAAAAACAACGAGAAATACAAACCTGCAGCCTACGAAAAGGAGACCCCAAACACAGTAAGTTAAGCAAAATGGGGGTGAAAACCCACCTGACCAAACAAATGAAGAGGAAACTTGCAGTCTACCTGAAAAAGAATTCAGAGTAATGATAGTAAAGGACTCACTATGTTTAAAATGTCACTTTCTCCAAATTGATCTATAACTTCACCTTAGTCTCAATTCTACTACCAATAAGCTTTGGGGTTTTGGTTTTTTTGTAATTTAATAGCAAGAGACAAGAAGATCATAAAATTTGTATGGAAATATTAAGAACCTAGTAAGTACAGACAAATATTGAAGCAAAACAAATTTGGAGAACCTGATTTCAAGAATCAATGTAAAGCTAAAGTAAGGACTTCCCTGGTGGTGCAGTAGTTGAGAATCTGCCTGCCAATGCAGGGTACACGGGTTCAAGCCTTGGTCTGGAAGGATCCCACCTGCAGCGGAGCAACTAAGCCCGTGTGCCACAACTATTGAGCCTGCTCTCTAGAGCCCACGAGCCACAATTACTGAGCCCACTTGCCACAGCTACTGAAGTCCATGTGCCTGGAGCCCGAGCTCTGCAACAAGAGAAACCACCACAATGAGAAGCCCGCACAATGCAACGAAGAGTGATCCCTGCTCACCACAACTAGAGAAAACCCATGCATAGCAACAAAGACCCAACAACGAAGACCCAATGCAGTGAAAAATAAATTAATTAATTTTAAAAAAAGCTAAAGTAAAATCAAATAAGGATAAGTAAATAACAATTGGTACAGACAGAACATAGAACCAAAATACTCATACACTGATTTTCTACAATAACAAGCAAGCAAATATATATATATATTTTTTTTTTTTTAAATGATGCTGGAAAAACTAAATATAGGGTGGAGTCGGGAAATCTAGACTCTTGTCTCTTTCTACATACAAAATTATTTAATAACTCTGTAACTTCGGGGTTAAGTGAAATATCCTTAGATCAGATGTAGAAATAATAATAAAAGAATAAAATAAAACCAATTAAACTTCACTGAAACTAAATACTTCTGTTCGTTAAAGATACTTTTAAAGAAAATAGAACAAAATCTGGGAGAAGCAGGGAAGAAAAGGAAAATATCTTAACATTTTATTAGAAAATTAATTTTAGAAATTTCAAGAACATGCAAAACAAGTATACTGTGAAGAAAAATAACAATTATTCCCTCTAGACAGGGAATGGAGATAGTTCACTGGGAAGAGCCATGAAAGAACCTTTTGGAATGAGGCACTTGTTGTGTCACTTGATATGGGTATAAAATACAACACTGTGCATGGTCTGGATCAAATCATAAGGAAATATCTGATAACGTCAATTGAGATGCATTCTACAAAATCACTGGCCTGTAGTCTTTAAGAATGTCAATGTCAAGGAAGACAAAGACTGAGCCAGCATATGTTCCAAATTCAAGGAGTCTAATGAGATAAAGCAACTAAATACAATGAATGCAGCATCTTGAATTCATTTTTGGAGCAGGTTAAGATAGCTATAAAAAGACATTATTGGAACAATTGATAAAATTTTAGCATAGACTGGTATAATGAAATGACAATTTTCCAGATTTTGATAATGGAATGCAGATATATCAGAGAATTTCCTAATTCTGAGAAAATATAGATTGAAATATTTAGGTGAAAAAGGCTCAGCATCAACTTAAATGCTCCAGAAGAATGTGTGTGTGTATAAGGAAAGAGAGAATAATAAAGGAAATAAAGCAAAATGTAAACAACTTCTGAATTGTGTAAAAATATACAAGAATTTCTTGTATTTCTGCAAATTTTCTCTAAATTTAATGTATCAAAATAAAAATCACAATCTAGGAGCAATATGAGACAGAAAAAAGGAAATGTGTTGGGAGTGATTGAAGGCTAGGAGATAAGACAGCAGAAACTTAAGAGTTCTCAACTCTGAGAACACATGATTCCTTCAGTTCTAGACAAGATTGTTGTCCAGAGAAATGATAGTGGAGGAAAGCCTCAGAGAAAACAGTCCAGAAAAAATAACTTGCTATCTGGAGGATGACTGTACTTAGAGGAAGGTACTTTTGCTTATGAGTTTTGTTTAACAGAATGATGTCTATTAGAAGGACAAAAAATAAAGAGAACCTCAAAGGTTCAACTTACAAAGGATTTTCTTTAATGCTATATGCCTTATTCAAAGAACACTGACCAAGATAGGTCAGTTTTAGTCCTAGGTCTGCAACTTAGTAGTAAAATATATCACTTAAATTTTATGTGCATAAATTTCTCACTTGTAAATAAAGTAATAAGGCTATCCAATTCATAATAATTTTATAAAAAGTAATGACAATTCAAATCAAATGTTAAAACATTAACATTATTTAACAACATTAATTGACAATTAAATACTATATGAGACATCATCATGCATCTACATAAGTATAACAGTTATACCATCTTTTGATATTATTAGGTACAAATAGAAACTATACATCACTAGATTCCATTTTATGCACAGTAAAATCAGCATGCTTGCAAAAAATAAACATCAGTTGCGAAAGCAAACTTTTATTAAAGGTTTTGACATAATACATGACCTTTGAACATAGCATATAATCATTAAGATGTTTTATCCCGATTTTACTTCTGCCTTTTAGGATTATATTCTGTTTTGAATAGTTTGATCTGTGTTTCATTGGCAAACACAGAATTTTGCAGAAAGCAAGCAGCTTTAGGACTTCCCTTGTGGTCCAATGGTTAAGACTGCGCTTCAAATGCAGGAGGAGTGGGTTTGATACCTGTTTGGGGAACTAAGATCTCACATGCCACATGGCACAGCCAAAAATAAAAGAAAGCAAGCAGCTTTTCAGATGTTTTCCAGGTATACAACATATTTGAGCTGCTGTCTTGGGAACTAGGGCATTTTTATACAATGAATTGCTGCATATACTTGAAATGTCAAGACATGCTCTCAAGACTGTACAGGCTTTACATGAAGTCTAACTTAGAACACTGTCACATTTTTAATTCAATACACACTGATTTATGAACAATCAGAGTAGATTTTCTTGAAACTTTGTTTTACTTTTAAAGCTTGATCTAGCATTTCTAGTTAAGCACATTTTCTATTGTCTTCTATTGAATGGTTACAGTGTTAAAACTTTAATAAAAAATCACAATCATTTTATATATA